>NC_142524.1:3042500-3185000 GCF_964205215.1 Stylophora pistillata | reverse complement strand
AAATCATCAGTCTGTTCCTGTTGTTGATAAGCAATCGTATGGTCTCGTATTTTAGAACTGATAACATGTTCTCAGCTGAGCGCACAGTGGCTGAGGGACACTTTAAAAAATAATCTCACTTGAGTGCTTATCGTCAGTTCCTCTTGCCTGTATGATTATGGAATTTTAGCGGTTTTAAAGCTCGATTGCTCTTTTTAAAAATTGAACTATGAATAACCATCGGCTTCTAAAATCGACCAGATCACAATGGTTTTTAGAATTTTCCAATCATTTGAAAGACGACTCTTGAATTCAAATTTTGACGGAAATAGAACAGATGTCGGTTGATGAAAGAAAACAAAAGGAGGCTTTCCACGACAACTGAGGATCAAAATGCTGTCGATTTCCATTTAATCTTCTGTTTGTAAATGTCATAAGTATTTAACAATTATTTACCGGAGTGAAGGTGAATAATTGTTTTAGATACAAATATCAAATAATTAGTTTATTTCTCTCAATACCCTGGAAATTGGTCGGAAATAATCTTTTGACGCACGATTTTGTCTCATTGGTTGCTATGGGAGGTGAATAGCACTTGCTATTCATTCCCGAACTAATCACTTGTGTGGTAGAAACTATTCCCCACGATGGAGACAATAACTGTAATTTTCACCTCTATTTCTGGGTTCCAAAGGCCTGTTTGCATCGTCTTCCATCAGTAAGAGGAACCCCTAATTTGGATTGAAATTGAAATGCCCTCAACACATTGCAGATCATCTTTCCCCTAAGAACGTTAGGATAAATATTACGCACGAACATTGCGTTAGTAATTTGCTGGTGAGCGTGTATTAAGTGGTCATCCCGTCACGAATACTCATTAGACAGTATATTGCTATAAGCAAAAGCGAAGATCCTGTCAAGAGAGCGCATCAATTTTCTCAGATTGTTAAAATCCATTAAGATCTCCACCCGGAGAGCAGATATAAAAACCGAAAAAAGGCAGATGGTGTGAAGGCAAACACAACGAACAGGTACGTATTTCAAGATTTTAATTTATGGTATATTTTCATACACAATACATGCACGCACAAACACGTATGAAATTAAAACTGGAATTTGTTTTCAATATTGTTTCGATTAATTTATCATTTTTCTGATAAGTGCTAAACCTAAATCTTGAATTCTCCAAAACAAAAAACACACGAAAATTTGTTTTTGATTGTCTTCCTTTGTAGATTTGAGGTTACTTAATAGCCAGGTAATCAAACAGTTAAATCTATTTTAAAAAAAGGCCGAATAATGAAGTCAACTTTTCATTTATCAACCTAATGTTTTAAACTCTTTAGTTCGGCTTTCCGATAAAATGAGCGCCCAAAATCCATATTTTTTTAAAACAATATCAAAAGCAAAACGCTGACTGGCAAAACCGTTCTTGCGAAAAAATGCATCCTCAGAACACATCTTTCATACCCTTAACTGAGTTGAAATAAAACAGCTGTTTTTCTTTTGCATTAATCCCTCTCAGTCTAGCCAAGACAAAAATTAACCAGAGATATTATGTATTAGTCTCACCAAATAACAGTTTTATGCTTGGACACAAACTCAAGATTAGGAAAGTTTGTCATCTGAGGAAAGAACCTTTCATGCACGACTCAGATGAGATTAAGATTCCAAATTAAAAATTTTGCATTTTTCTAAAGATTGAACACTCTCCTTTACTAACACAATAGGATTTCTTGGAATAGGAAAAATGGATCAGAAATTTCAGAAAATTCGTCTGCATATCGCAAATTCTCTACAAACGTGGAATCTAAAAATGTTTCATGACGTGATTCAAACCATAATTTTCATTAGCTGTACAGGTTATTTTTTTAAGTTGTTCCCTTTTCTGCAAAAGTTAACATCATTTAAGCGAGGAGTCAGACCGAAAAAGACGATTTTAAATGAAACTAATGATGAAATTGATAATTAAATGGATAAACAAAGCCTTTGTTTATCTATTTATTTAAACAAAAATTGCCTTAAAATTGAATTAAAAGGCCTTCTTGTTTGACTTAAGATGACCAGTACTTATAAACGAATTTTCCGTGATCTTTCAGATAGCAAAATCAAGTCCATAACTGATTCCTGGCTCGCAAGGGTGGAGTGCAGTTCGGATATATTCAGTGTACTTTCATCCAGAAAAGGAGGTCTTAGATTACATAAATATTATATAAATATCAGGTGAGTCTCTTCAGGAAAAGATTTTGGAGCCTTTATCATTCTTCATTGACGTAGTTTCACACCTTATAGCTACAAAAAAAAAAAAAAAAACCGTTCAAGCCTTTTAGCTCAACTTGTAATTCACGAAGGAAACTGTTTTCCAAAGAAGACGAACAGCTATGAAAACCGTACTAGTGAATTTTTCGATTAAATTTTTCTAGCAAGAAATTTCTCCTTAAGTACGTCCCTACTAATAGAGGAAGAACTGGTCTCCAGGTAATTACTAACCTTTCCATACTCAAGCGATACCAGTTTGATGTTTCGAAACCTTTTCAAGAGTGTGATTACAGGAGGATATAATCAAAGTATATTAGTTGCATTTTGTTCTAAATCCCAGAATTCCGGTGGCTCTCACAGTGTTAAATCGATTTTTCCCTCAGGTTGTGTGGATTCCAGGCTGCTGTTAGATGCTTGAATTGGATGGTATGAATGCGTCATGCTGTCTCCCCACACATAACGTGTCTGCTCATGCCAATGAAACAGGCCTTTCGAGTAATAAAATATACGTGTTTTTACCTTTAAGCTATACAGCCAAACTTTTATTGCTGATATTTTCTTTAACTGTGGGTGTGTCAGCGTTTTTCGGAAATGTTCTCATACTTTGTTTTGTTAAGTCGAAGCAAAGGGCAGTGGCCTTTCTTAAGTCATGCTCTTTCCGGAAAAATTTTGATGTCTACATCACAAGCCTTGCTATGTCCGATGCACTTTGCGCAGTTACCGTTCTTCCACTTACTGGAATTCAATTATTTTTTGATGTTTTTGAACGAGGGTGGGGTTGTAAAATCTTTCGCTACTTGGGTATTTTCTTTCCTTCAGTTACCATAAATAATCTGTTGATTGTAAGCTTTGGAAGGTATTTTTCAGCGCGTAAGAAACCACTTATACTGAAACATTCTACTACTAAGAAACTTCTCTACCTAATCTGGTTTTCAACATGTGTTTACGTATTGCTTCCCGTTGCAGCTTTCGAGGGGGTTAAATATGATCTAAATGATACACATTACACTGTAGTTTGCAGGCCTAATGAACACAATGTGCCACTAAGAATAATAACCCTGGCCTTCATGGCTTTTCAATACTTCTTGCCATGCATCGTTATTATTACGATGAGTATATCTTTGATCTTAAATGTACGGTCCAGAATGAAAAGAACTATCGACATTCAACGCGATAACGCTATCAAAGCCATGAAGAGGACTGAAAACAGACGACTAACCATGATATTGGTTTCTGTTATGCTCATGTTTGTCTTTCCCTATGCGCTTTATTTAGGTTACTTAATTTCCAGATATTTTGTTAGATCACAAGATGAAACCTCGAGCTTTGAAACTGATTTTATGATCCGCATAGCGGGTGCACTGTTTGCGTTTTCCAACAGTCTTGGCAATGTGATATATCTTGTTCAAATGAAGGATTTTCGGCGATTTCTAAAAAATATGATGACTTCGGATCTTTTTAATTAAAATTTGGGTGTTTCTGTAGCGAAGGTTCGATTTTAGGCCCACAATTGTTTAATCTATACATTAATGACTTTCCTAATGCCTCTGAATTATGAGACCCTCTACTTTTTGCTGATGACACCAGTATCTCTTATTCTCACTCAAATCTAAATTGCTTAGAATCTATACTTAATGATGAACTCCAAAACATTGACGTTTGGCTAAAATGTAACAAGCTTTCAGTTAATGTAAAGAAAACCAACTATATAATTTTTAAACCCAGACAGAAGAGAGTTAACTCCAGCATTTCTCTCTCCTTTGGAGGTAAACCCCAACAACAAGCTAATGTAACTAAATTCCTTGGGGTTTACATTGACAATCATCTCACCTGGAAATACCATATCAGCTATGTATGTAAACAAATCGCTAAATCAATAGGTATTATATTTAGGTCTCGCTTTTCCCTATCCTCTGCAACCAAGCTCACTTTGTATTACACCTTAGTTTATCCTTATATCGTCTATTGTAACTCCGTCTGGTCGTCCACATACGTATCTAACTTAAATAGAATTTATTATTTGCAAAAGCGAGCTGTGCGGGCTATCACCAACTCAGACTATCAAGACTACTCTGCCCCTTTATTCTCCAAACTAGGAATTTTTTTTAGATATTTTCCAAGTCAATACGTTTGAAATCGCTAAACTTATGTTTTATTTCAAAAATAACTTATTGCCCCCAGCGCTTCTCGATCTTTTTGTAAGGAATAGCCAAATTCACAACTATGGTACCAGAACAGCCAGTAATTATCGAACGCATTTGTGCCGTACAAATGTCAAGCAGTTTACAATTCTCTACCAAGGTCCTAAAATTTGGAACTCTCTCCCTATTTCAGTCACTCGTTCGTCAAACTTTCTTAGCTTTAAAGCGAGATTACAAGAGTTTTTATTTAAATAATCACTGAATTGGCCAAGCCGCACATTCGCAGCACTTATTCTTTACTTAATTTATTATTCTAAGTGAGGTGGCTCTCCCATAAGCCTGGTGGCTTCTTGGGTCTCCTCGCCTTCTAACTGTTGTCGCTGTAATTAACTATTTTTTAATTGTTAAAATAAGGTAAATAAAGATGATGATGATGATGAACGAGTACGAATTCAAATGCTTCTTCTCCAATCAAATAATAATCAATAGTAACAAAATATTGTTTGCTGTAAATATTCAAAGCACCACTACATGTAATACGATTGTGTGATTTAAAGGACCGTTAATGTGGTTTAATAAAATTTTGCAAATCTAGATTGAATCTCGGGAGCCCTAACTAAGGTCTAATGCTCGAAACGTCAGCTTTTTAACTCTTTAAGGTGGCCAAGTTACAATTTCAACTTAGTTGATATAGCCAAATTACCTTGTTACGCCCACCGACGCAGCAACACAGTTTCGTTAGAAACTTTCCCCCTTTATTCATTTATTTCCAATCAGATCGACTCTTGTCTATCAATCTCAGCTTACGCGCGTAAATAAAGCAGTAAGTGCAATTTATTCAGCAGATTTCTGGGAGTTGGAATAGAAACCAGAAGATAGATTGCTGCTCGCCATAATTCATAATACTGGCTACAGATGTATTAACGATTTAGTAGCGTTTGGAACTCTGTTTAAGTTCGTTATTTGTATTTTGACTCTCCTTACGGGCTCGTCAAAATACGGCACAACTCGTAAAAATACTCAGCGATACTACCCATGCTCCTCTCTGATAAATGCCCGATAGCTTTCTTAAACTGCGCGAGAGTGACATGACATTTTTAGTTGCTTTTATTTCCTCCATGCAGTTCTCCGGCTTGTTGGTGATTATTTCTTACCTTAAAACTTGGTGCTCAAATAATAAAACAGTTATTCCCCCCTTTCATCGCAAATATCCTCATTTTGGTTAACCTACTACATACGTAATTTTTTTTAACAAATCGCCCTCACTTATGAAATCTTGAACATTTTTAAATAGCGTTTTACCTTAAAAAATATCGATGAGAAACCCATGCTTTTTTTTTTTGGTGTTGCAGAAATATCCACTTCTTCAATGTGGGGACGGAAATTAAAACTATTAAAAAAGAAACGAACTTCCATCTGTTTCTGTTGTCTATACGTATTTACGTTCCTTTTTTTTTAGAACTGATAACATTTTCTCAGCTGAACCCATAGTGGCTGATTGACACTTTAAAAGGTAATCTTATTTGAGTGCTAATCGTCAGTTCTTGTCGCCTTAATGATTATTAGAATTTTAGCCGTTTTAAAGCTCGATCAAATTTTAGAAAATTTAACTATGAATAATCAACAGCTTTCAAACTCGCAGAAATAAAATGTCTGTCAATGGAAGCAAAACAAATGGAAATTGAAGGCTTACCATGACAATTGAAGATAAAAATACTCCCGATTTCCATAAAATCTTCTTTTTTGTAAATCATTAATATTTAACAATTATTCACCGAAGTGGAGACCGTTTCAGAACATACCACACAGCGACCAAATAACTAGTTAAGTTTTTTTCAATATTCTGAAAGATGGTCGGAAATTAGTCTTTTCACGGCGATTCTGTCTCATTGGCTGCTATGGGAGGTGAATAGTTCTTGATATTCACTTCCGAACTATTCCATAGGCGGATAACGTAAAGTGGCCGTAAAGTGTTTCAAAGCAGAAGTTTCGAGCGTTAGCCCTTCTTTCGCTCTGACGAAGGGCTAACGCTCAAAACATCAGCTTTGAAATTCTTTGCGGTGGCAAATTTACATTATCAACTCGGTTGATAAAACAAAATTTACTTTGTTAGTAAGTAAACGCTTACAAAAAGAACTTATCACATACGTTGAAGATCCTAATCCCCATTGTGAATAGACTTGAATCCCAATGAAGATGATAACTGTAATCTTCACCTCTATTTCTGGGTCCCAACGGCCTGTTTGTATTGTATTCCGCATACATTGAACGGTCCCTTTGAGTAGAACCACTAAAATGAAACTAAAAATAATCTCTCAGGCAAAATTTATTCCATGCTTATCCCCAGGTGTCAGTATTATTGCCTTGAGTTCAAATGCCCTCAACGCATTGAAGATTATCTTTCCTCCTTAGACCGTTAGGTTAAATATTATCCATGAACATTGCGCAAGCAATTTGCTACTGTATTAAGTAGTTACCTACCCATTTCCTGTAGGAAATAATACAGGTCCGACCGTATATTGCTACAGTAAAGGCGGAGATCCTGTCAAGAGAGCACATCGATATTCCCAGATTGAATCTATCCCCGGAGCAGACATAAAAACCGAAAAGAGGCAGAGGGTGTGAAGGCAAACAGAACGAGCAAGTATTTCAAGGTTTTAATTTATGTTACATCTTCATACACAAATGGCAAAGTTGGTAGTTTTCTCATTTTGGCCACTAGTGGCAGTTTTGCCATTTTGGCCACTAGTGGCAGTTTTGGCATTTTGGCCATTAGTGGTAGTTTTGCCATTTCGGCCACTAGTGGCAGTTTTGCTATTTTGGCTACGAGTGGCTGTTTTGCCATTTTGGCCACTAGTGGCAGTTATGCCTATTTGGCCACCAGTGGCAGTTTTGGCTACAAGTGGCCGTTTTGCCATTATGGCCAGTAGTGGCAGTTATCCCAATTTGGCCACTAGCGGCAGTTTTGCCAATTTGGCTACTAACAGCAGTTTTGCCATTTTTTGGTAAACCTTGCTTAGTCCAAAAGTTCTGAGAGAGAAACACATATCAAAATAAGGTTTTTACAAATCCTTGTAAGTCCATTCTTTTATTCTGCCCATTCTTGCTACATAGAGAATCTTAATAGACCACAGGAATTTACAGGTAGCTTTTCCTAACACTTTAATAAGCACAAAAAGCAACTGTTAGCAAACAAGTTACCCATAACATTCACAAAAGCACTTTGAATTATTTGAGAAAGTTGCCCAAAGTAAACAGGCAAGGTTTAGCTTGGAATTCGCTATAAACTGCTTTTTCCAGTAAGGATTCTATGTTGTCTTGGAATAACTGACAATTCTTCTGCTGACAAGAAGAGACATGAGGCAGTGTCAGACTTCAGTGGAGCCCTCAGGTGTTTCTTCATTTGGATAAACTAAAACCTAAGAAAGCAAATGTGAACATTGTATTTTAAGACAAAATTAACACAACTCCATTATCTACCACACATTACAACATTACTACCTTGTAAATATACCCAATCATACTAGCCCTTGGCTTAAATCTACGCTGATAACTCAAACTTAAGTAGACATGCTAGGCAATAAACCTCAAAGTGTCTTATCAGAGCTGACTGATAACATGCTGCACAGTCTAATTAGACAAAAGTTGACATGGGTTGTGAAAACTTTACACCTTTATGGCAAGCAGGTAACCTTTTGTAACACTGAGTGGTTCCATTTAATATTTCTGACGATCACCTTTACAAATTTCTGCTAGACAAGGGTATCCAGTCGTTTCACACCCACAGTCGTTTCATACACAGTACCATTTTGAATCGAGTTTATAACCAAAAAGCTGGTCGATTTGTACCCATCTTATATTCATTCAATTTAATTTACAAAAATTATTTTAAAAAAAACAACCTCACTTTAACCATCTAACTCCTGAGAGTGATTGGCATTGTATTTCTCTGTACAGTATCATAGTTGGATCTAATATAAAGGCCATGAGAATAAGGGAATTGATCAACCAGAAGAGAAGCTCTTGACTGTTGAACAAATTCACCCTGTCATTGCCACTAGAAATGTATAGAGAAGAGTATGGAGAATATGCATACCAATCTTGAGAGTTTAAAAGGTTCAACATTCTTAACAGGGAAATTATACTTATTTGTAAAGCTACAAAATGACTCAACTGACTAGGTAAGAATAGACCAGTTATAAAATGACCTTCGGTGCAGAATGATTGGTAATTATAACCTAGAGAAGCACCCTGAAAGGATATTTGTTTGTTTTGTACCCAAATACAGTTGATTTGCACCTGTCTGGGTTGATGAAAGGGTATCTGTTTGTTTTGTACCCAAATACAGTTGATTTGCACCTGTCTGGGTTGATGAAAGGGTATCTGTTTGTTTTGTACCCAAATACAGTTGATTTGCACCTGTCTGGGTTGATGAAAGGGTATCTGTTTGTTTTGTACCCAAATACAGTTGATTTGCACCTGTCTGGGTTGATGAAAGGGTATCTGTTTGTTTTGTACCCAAATACAGTTGATTTGCACCTGTCTGGGTTGATGAAAGGGTATCTGTTTGTTTTGTACCCAAATACAGTTGATTTGCACCTGTCTGGGTTGATGAAAGGGTATCTATTTGTTTTGTACCCAAATACAGTTGATTTGCACCTGTCTGGGTTGATGAAAGGGTATCTGTTTGTTTTGTACCCAAATACAGTTGATTTGCACCTGTCTGGGTTGATGAAAGGGTATCTGTTTGTTTTGTACCCAAATACAGTTAATTCATACCCAAGTTTGAGTTGATATGTACCCAAGTTTGAGTTGTTTTGTACCCAAGTTTGAGTCAATTTGTGCCCAAGTTGAGTCTTTGAAACCAAGTTTGAGTCAATTTGTACCCAAGTTTGAGTTTTTTGTATCCACGTTTAAGTCAGTTTGTACCCAAGTTTGAGTTACTTTGTATCCAAATTTGAGTGAGTTTGTACCCAAATTTGAGTCCATTCATACCAAAGTTTGAGTTGTTTTGAACCAAAACTGCTGATCGATTCTTACCCATCTCAATTTACATTTATTTGAAAAACCTCACACGCAAATGCAAACACAGATGCCAGCTATTGTGTCCGACAGGTTAGTAGAGTCAAGCAAGTACCTCACCTTAGATCCCTCAATCTCATGATATTCGATAGCAAGTGCTTTCTTAGCACTTTCAAGGGATTCAAATTCAACAAAACCAAACCCTCTGTGTCTGCCTGTAAACTTATCCTGTTCAAAATGATAAATTACAAATTTGTTACTTTAATATCACCTACAAAAATTCTAGCCCTTGACCTGTGTTGTAGGATGAAAAATGTAGACAACTAAATGAACAAACCAAAGCTGATTAGGAGAGAAAATTGTCACGCATTAAGATCTCTATAGCAAGAACATCTCTGAAAATCACTGTTACAAAGGAAAGTACACGAACACAATTTAATAAGAAGGCAAACAATATCCGACAAATGTCAACTTGAGTCAGTCGAAAGGAAAGGAAAAAGAGGAGAAAAAGAACTACTGAACAAATGGTATGATTTCTTTCCTTTACTTATTTGTTCCTTTCTTTTTTTTTTTTTAAAGATAAAAGCTTAAAAACTGTAATAAAAAGACAATTTTGAAAATGCACCATTTTGAAGAATCTTCTTGGCCTTTAATAATTGCCTTGATAACATTTCCAAGAAAGAATTAGAACATGCTGAGTCAGTGGCACTAAGTTTTCTCCCCCCAAGTAATTACCAAAAATTTAACGTAATTTCCGGCCGTTTACCCGCACGGCCGATTACCTGCACTGGCCGATTACCTGCACCGGCTGATTATTACATGCAGCGAAAAAAAAAGTCTACAGGTTACCCGCACCTTAAAAACAAAGGAAATTTGTACAAATGTGCTCTACAATTCCCACCATTGCATACTTGACAGAATGCGAATTCGTGGCCACATTTTGTGCGAACGATCATTCAGCGCCATGGTGACCTCTCAAAAAAATCAATATCTCTGGTTCTACTGGGCCTAACAAGTCCCTTAAAACGGGAAAATTCTCTTCAGCTGAAGCTAGTGTTAACTGGAAATTTGTTACTGATGCGCCGGTTATCCACGGTTTATTTTTGTGACCATCAAGGTTTTGTTTACATGCTTGCCGATAGTAATTTGTTCGTCGCGCAACTAATTGTGCGTGAAATAAACTCGAGTCGGCATCATGTTTTCGTGCTGCTTTGTGGCACTCAATACAATAAAATTCATCTGAGAGGTGGAAACGCTAAAAGGTGAGAATTTTCTTCAATTCAATTGCCAGTAGATTTCAAAATTGTTACATAACCCGCACCTCCCTATTACCCGCAGTGGCGCGTGTCTAAGGCCAAACCAAGAGATTACCCGCGGGTAAACAGCCAGAAATTACGGTAAGTTGGATTTAACAGAAACTCAAGACTTTTGAACCTATATACTGTACCATAATGATTATAGCTTTATACACTGAATGCAAATGTGGCATCCAATTTGAGTTGACATTGTTCTGGACTGACAAGCCTCTCACACATGTAATAATCCTTTTGTATTTTCACATGAAGTAAAGGCTAGTGAGTCCAGAACAATGGCAATTCAAATTGGACCCCATATTTGCATTTGGTGTATGGTCCTCTTCCCTCCAAATATCACAAGAAATTCTCTTTACTATCTGCCATACATTTCTTATAATATTAGTTCTAAGAATTTGGTGTTTGATCAAGTAATGAGCACCTAGTTGTTATCTTTCTTCATTCTTATCACTTGTCTGCTTGAAATTGTATTGATATTGTAAGGAAAATTTCTCTCTTGGCCACTCCTGGAAATGAAATTGTTAACTGGAGCCTTTTAATTTGCAAAGTAATGCAAAGCACAAACTTACAATTCTTCTTGAAAACTATCAATTTTTAAAAAAATTTTTAGTGTCATGTTTTTTCTTTTAAGCAGATTGGTAAACTAGGCTAACATGAGCGAGAACAAATAAAAGTGCACAAAAGAATGATTTAAAAGAATTTAAAAGTACTTACAAATGCAATTTTCGTATTTGTGATTTTCCCAAACTGTTGAAAGTGCTCCCTGAGGGTATCTGTTTAAAATGACATTAACACAAAGTAATTGTTTAACTCCCAAATGTGATTGTTAATTCTCTGTGCAAGTTTTCAACCCAAACCAACAATTTTTGCCTTCATTGTGTAACTAGCGCTGAAACTTTCACGCCTCACATTTCAATGGAAATAAGACAGATTTGGTTAGCCTCTTGTTTAGCAAGACGCAGAAGATAATCTGGTGTTATTGCAATGTAAAGTAATGAAGGATTTCTAAAGCGCCATGCCCTATAGCTCATGGTGCCTTACAACACACTATGGGAGACTTTGGCCAAACTACATTGAGCCGTTTACAATGTTTGAAGGAAATTTTTGCAGATAACCCCAATATCAAAATCAACGCAAGACAACAACACCGTAAGCTACGTTCCCTACTCTTTGCGATAAGTGTGTGGGTTCTTTAATGTCCTCTGATAACCAGTACTGAAGAGGCGCAGGAAACATGGCCTACGGTTTTTCGCCCTTATCCGAGAATGTCTAACCATTTGCAGATGTCATAGCAAAGGCAGCACATTCTCTTTAGTTATTTTAAGACCACGAGTGTTGGTCCGGTCTAGAGCTTGAGCCCTCGACCTTCTGCAGGGAAGTCCGACGCTCTAGATCATGAGCTAACCAGGCGGCGGAGAACAGAAAATATTTCCAATGCAAGATTCAATTTACAACTGGCTATTCATAGGATGACAAATTGAAAATACACGTGGTAAGAGTTCCAAGTCCACATCTACAAGATGCAAGATCTGTCTGATACCAATAAAATAAACTGTGTTAAAAGAATTTCCTAAAAGCAAAAGGTGATCATGACTAACCTCGACAAACCGTCCATGGCACTCTGGACACAAAAATTGAGCGACGACCCCTTAGTTTTCTAATCGTCGCCATATTTGTCCGAAGATAAGAGAGAAAACTGGTTTACATGGGAGAAACTGCTGGCCACTACATGGACTTTGCCTAATAGTCGCGGTTTCCGGTTTGATGGCAAGTTACGCTTTAGGGTTTCTGCAGCTGATTATATCGCTAGATTTGCATATATATCACACACGTGAGCGATGGGGGCAGTTTATAGAAGGTATACATCGGCTAAAACAGGTTCTCATGCATCGATATTTGCGTTTGCCGTATATGCCTAACATTGTTACTTCTAATTCGTTACAGGTCCTCAAGAAAATACAAATTGGATCGCTTGTTCGTGAAGAGATTTTGGCGATGTTGGAAAGTCATGAACCCAAGCTGTTCTTCCACACCATTTCTTCTTTTTGTGGTCTTGGTGGGGTTTGCTTTGGCAGGTAAAAAGGCCAGGAGTATTTCATTTAAATTCTTCTCGATAACAGAGGTTCGCATATTAAGTTACAACTCGGTTTTTACTAAAAACTTGCGCTGTCCAATCATGCAGCGCTGAATTGGCAGAGCGCTGCACTAGTATCGCAGAGGTCAGTGGTTCGAATCCCGTACAGGCCTGATTTTTTTCAGGTCTGATTTTCGCTATTGCATAAATAGCGCTCTCTACTGCGAGGATCGTGCATCATACGTATCTATAACCGCAGTTCAAAATATGTGAACCTCATATATTCATTGTATCTGTGATAAATCCGTTCTTAGTTAATCGAGGGGACCCTCGATTAACTATGATCCGTTGAACCCCAGGAATGTCCCATCTCTTGTATCCACAACCCCTTCCTACCCTTTGGGACCGAGGGGTTTGTTTCTCATAAGAGAGGGTGCAAATGTTTTGGTTTATTTATTTCCTTTGTTCAAAAAAAAAAAAAAAAAAAAAAAATACAAGAAAAAAACGAAACAATGAAAACGAAAGAAAAAAAAACAAAAAAAAAAAAAAACAAAACAAAACAAAACAAAACAAATTTGGAGGCTTCAGGTGACCTTAACAACACATTTAAAGACATGTACTAAAGATGAAAAGTGAAAAAGAAAATGAAAATAAAATAAAAAAGGGATGATTTGACTTAATCTCAGAAATGGGATAAGAGCAGATAGGGGTGAGGCAGAACTCTCTTGCCCTTCCCCCTCCCCTCCCCCTCCCCTTCCCCTCCCCTCCCCCCCTTATGCCTCCCCATCCTTTAAATCTCCTCATGTCAATTTGGTCTTGGTATTATATTAACATTTCATGTTTCAAATTTTTCTTTGTTTTCAAACTTTTTGAGGTGAATAATTTTATTTTACTATCCCTTGTTTTGAATCAATATCTATAATTGTGGACAGAAGCCTATAGAAATTATAGTTATTTAAGATATTTGAAACCCAGAAAAAGTTTTGAACGATAGTGAAAAGTCAAATTATCATATGTGAACTTTCTTCCAGCTCAAATGATGGTATACAACACTGGGTTAATTCCAAGCAGATTTTATGAAGTTCTTTTGGCCAGAGATAAAGAGGACTTTTCAAGTCTTTTGATATCATCTCTTCTAATCATCATTGGTGTTTCACTGGTAAGTTTTCAACTGAGATGAAAAAACCATCTTTTTTTAATTGATTGCTTGTCCATTATAATCCATGGCTGCAGACTCACTCCTTTGGTCTGCCATTATGTAAAAGAAATATTTGGAAAATATTTTCAACTCTCTTTATTTTGAGACCATGGGCTGTTCATCTCTTGCATCCTATCTACTATCAACAACTAGTAATTTTACTATGGACTATTATATGACTTATCAATGCATTATTTTTCTATATCTGCTCTCTAGATTTAGATTTATCCTGTACTGTTTGCAAGGGAACCTAATCTTGCAAGCCTCAGTGGTTTTCACTAGGTTTCTTTACGATAAATGTTTTTTTTGCATTTTTTTTTTTTACCAATTGCTATAAATTGTAATAGTATTGTTTGCTATGGCAACTGAACACCCAACAGAAGTCTTGCTTTGTGACCAGGCTATTTATTAAATGTACATATCCTGTGTCAGTTAAAACACCACACTGTTACATAAAAGTTATTGGACTGATACAGTAAAACAATGATCCAGTAGTCAAGAATATTTTACAAACGCCAATGCAATATAGAAACTATCAAAACTGCCTGTGGTATGGGTAGAAGAAAACTAAAACTCACAGAGAAGATAGAAATCAACTTGTTGCTTGCTTGCTTGATTGCAAATAAAACATGCTCAGATATCTAGCCAGCAATTGAAATGCACTTGTGTGGTTCATAGCTAATTGGGTCTATCCAAGTCTTATGAATTGCATGCTGAACAAATTGCTCACTCTAAGAAAGGACTAATATATAAAGTGCCTATACCCGTACAGGACCTGTCAATCAATGTCTAGATTCATATTTAATAAATTAAAGTTAACTTCCACATTCATCAAATAATAATGAAAAAAGTGTGCACAATTTCTTAGACTATATCCTTCATAATGACATTTGTTTTGTATTTTTAGGCAAACAGTGCATTGAAATTGGTCTCTAGAATCCTTTATGTCAAATGGAGAGAGGTGCTTTGTAGCAAACTTCATGCAAGCTATTTTAAGCATAGGGCGTATTACAAACTAAACGTCTTAGATGACAAATATGATAACATGTAAGTAGAACATTCATGATATGTACTTATTGGCTGAATGGGAGTGCCAGATGGGAAAATAATTGGCCTGAGGACCAAACAGTGAAGTCCCTAAGCAAGATATTTAATTCTGTCTCGCCCAACCTAAATACTCATTAGTAAATAAGCATTTTAGTGTACCATAATGGTCTCTCTTTTTGTCCTTTTTCCTTCTTCCTACATTCTGCATGTCATAGGATTGTGCGTAGCAGGGCTGTGGTCTAGAAGTGCCCAGTTGCCCCTGAGCTGGCACCTTACTTTTGCTTTTGGGCGACTCAGGAATCTTAGTTTTTTCATAAAAAGCATCTGCTGGGCACCCTGGATTTGGCAGTTTCAGAGCACTGGGCTCCCTTCAATTTTTCTTAGAGCACAGCCTTGAGTTAGGACCAACTTAAAGTTTTACAGGCAGCCCTAATATGGGAATTTCTATTCAATGAATAATTTTTTTTCAGTTCCTGTAAGTGTGGGGCTGTATATCTTAATTTAACAATGAAGAGCTTCTTTAATCTGTGACCATTTTGTTTATTCTCTTGACTGTAATGATTGATTCACAGGTGATAATTATTGTAAAGAGAAAGTAGATGCTAGTTTCTGTTAGGGCTCAAAGATTTGATAATTATTAATATCTAAGCAATGTCACATAGACGGATAATTTTCTTATTTTCATTTCTGGTGGAAAGGAAGAACACACTAAAACTCGCCTTCCACATTACATTCATGTACACTGTAGCTAATTGTAGCTCCATCTGTGGAAGTGTCCAAATAATTTCTGGGAAGTACAGGTTTGGACCTTGCCCAAGCTTGTCGTGAATTTTGTCCTAAATCCTTCCATCACATCACAACCCAGGGTGTGACTTTTCAAGCCCTGTGAAACATGGCGCATGTTCCCAAGGAGTCTGCAACAGAATTGTTATTGATGGTATGGCAAAACAAAACTGCAGATGCCCATCAATCCAAATCCAACTCCATAGCTGGCCAGAGATTCTAAAGTGTACTTAAGGCTGGGATTCTTATTATTTATTTATATTTATTATTTTTTTTAAAGTAATGGATATTCCTTATCCAAATTCCTTATATTTTATCAGAGATCAGAGGATTACACAGGATGTGGAGAGATTTTGTGAGGCATTTAGAAAAGTGATCGTTGTTGTGGTGGTTTCTCCTTTCACCATTACATACTACACTTACCTGTGCTATCAGAGGTGATTATCATAATTTATATAATAATTATTTTTGGATAAGGACAAGTTATTAGGAATGCTATTAGGATATAACTGCACTAGCTGTCACAATAGAAAAACAAGCCATTTAAGGATATATTCACACAGAAAAATTAATGGTTACTGGGAAACAGAAGAAAAAAATTGACAAAATTGGTTGTTAGGGGTGGGGTGGAGGAGGTACAGAAACGTAGTGTTGGAGTAACCTAAACTACAGTGGTTCAAGACTTGTTGAAAGCATACCCCCTTCCTCTCCCCCACCCCTCTTATTCTCCCACCCCCACCCTCCAAATTTTTTTTACTCAGGCTGCTAGGTCAGGCAGAGTTAACTCAGTTTTTTTTTGGGGGGGTTGGGAGGGTGAGGAGTATTACTGTACAATAAGCACTGAGTAAAAAAAAAAGAAAGAATTAAGCATATAGAAGACTGGACCTTAAGGCCCAATTTGGAAGCTGATGTTGTTTTAAATTCTGCCTTGGGTTCATTTTTGGAGTAGCATTAGGGGGACAGGTTGGTAGAGGATAAGGGCCGGTGGTGTAGGGCAGGGCGTCACCTAGAAGGGAATTATTGGAATAAATGGTTGCCTGCTGGTTGAGACTGACTTCAGCAAATACTCTGACCCAGTTATTGGTTGTGTTTGATTGCCTTCCTCAACTGCAGTAACCAGTGGATCAAAATTAATTTAATTTAACATGTACCCATACCTTTTAATTGTTGGGTACTTTGTCTTTTTTGGTTTCAGTTCAGGATATCTTGGTCTAGTGTGCATATATGGCTTCTTCATTGGCGGAACAATCATAAACAAATTAATAATGTCACCAATTGTTAACCTGGTTGTAAAGCAAGAAAAGCTTGAAGGAGACTTCAGGTAATTTCCTCTTATCTCTCTTCATCCAGTGATTAAACAAAGCCTGACAAAGCACGGCAGCCGGTAAACACAAACTAATGAATTATTTGTGGGGTGGAACTTCTTTTCTTTGTTTTTTTATTTTTCTTGTTTGTTGATATATTTTTTGATGTAAATAGAACAGTTTACTTACCATAGGTTATTGTGTTGCAATTAAGCCTGGCTTAAACAAGGAAAAAAATTCTCAACAGACTTCTCTTTAAGGATTTGTAAAGTCAAACTGACAAAATTTGGATTCGATAAAAGAGACTTGTGTGTATTAAAAGTAAGATCTTTACCAATAGACTGTATTGTTGATTATGATTTTTACACTGAAATTGTTTCAGGTTCAAGCACATGCAGATCAGATCAAATGCAGAATCAATAGCATTTTATAGATCTGCTGGCTTAGAAATGAGAAAAACAAACTCAAAGCTACAGGTATTGTTCATTACTGAACAAAAAAAATTCAAAAAACCTTACTTCCCTCCCCAGTTTCTCCTGGCACCCTCCCTGTTTTTTTTTTTCCATCCCCTGACCAGATTTCCTTTCCCACTCCTCCCATTTTCAGACTAACCACCTATACATAACCATATCATACATGTAGCTCTTTAATTATATCTAGTATACGTTTGGCATAGAAAGTTACTAACCCTGGCCCTAACCCTAAAACTGTAATGCTGAGGCTTGATCACAAACCCTGTAAGCAAAATGCTTTTGTTGTATGGTAAGCCATCCTGACCCAAACTCAGCTCCTACCTTAAAACAATAAAACTTAACTTGGGAGAAACATTTTACCAGGTGAAAATTCGCTCTAACAAAGGGCTAATGTTCAAAACGTCAGCTTTTTTATTCGTTACAGTGGCCAATTTACAATTTCAACTTAGTTGAAAAAAAAATTTACCTACTAGGAAAAAATAAAACTAACTAAAAACAAAAATGACCTGCAACAGTTACCGGGCTGGTGGATAGTCCTTGTCTGTGAATTCAAACTATAAATGGGACTGAACAGTTTTAATTCTTTCCCTCATGTCACTGTTTGCTGTTTTTTCCTGTTAAATAGTGAATGTTATGGCTCATCTCATTACATCATTCTATTAAGCACAGCTTTTTTCCTTTTTTTTTTTTTAGTCGCTTATAAAAGTTCAGACCAGAATTGTGACCTATGAGAGCTTCTTGTTCTGTAAGTACTTAAAAATTATAATAAAATCAACAGAAACTGAAAATTAAATTTAGCGGAAGCTGCCAAATGAGTAACTCTTTTGTACTTATTGACTGGGTGTAAGGGCTGGATGTAATGGCTGGATGGGAAATGTTTTGGGACCATACAGTCCACCCTAATGTGGTCAATAAGAATTTTATGATAGAACTGTCACTTTTTCTCTTTCCTCCCTTTATCTTTCAGCTTGCATTTACTGCTTGGCTTAGGTGGATTTTTGTGGCCTTGCTCATGCCCTTTACATGTAGCTCACATAAAGGAATATTTCCAATGAATGAAGAGGGGGGGGGGGTGTGGGTGGGTGGGGACATGGCAGTATCATTCATATGGTAAAATATTCATTATTTTGTGATCAACCTTTTTTTCATGTTATTTTGTAGTCTCCACAAGTTTGTTTGATTATGTGGGTGGAATTCTCAGCTACCTGATTATAGCAATTGCTTTGTTTGGAGGAAAGTTTGATAACTTATCTATAACTGCTCTTGGAGGAGAGATAAGTAGGGTATGTCGACAGTGTCTCAGTTTCCATTGCTTTTCAATATTCCGCAAGTGATATCACTGATAGTACACTTACTATTTGGTTCCCTGGAGACTGATTCCTGGAGACTGGGAGTGTGTGGCCTCATATAATTCAGTGGCGCAAAATGCGCTGATGCTGGTTGGGCATAAACTGATTGATTTGCTTCCAAATATGTTTGAAACTTCAATGGTTGGGGCAAGCTGCGTATAATCTTTCTTTCAGTAATTCCTCAAACACAATTTGTGATGGCTTAAAATGTTAATTTAAAGGTTCAGTTTTTTAAACTATCAAAACCTAACACTTGCTATTTGCATTGGGATCTGATCCTTAAACCAGTAAAAGATGTCTACCAGATTTTATGTCTCAGTGTGTTATTGGTGGACAGGGAGGGGGAGGGGGCAGTCCCTCTCCCCCCCTCCTCTCCCCTCTTTGGCCAGGGCTTAATTCTTATATCACTTTTGGAATGAAGTCTCTTTTCGTTACGATCTCAACCTTAGTAACATTGTAGACCTTAGCAATTCAGCCTATGCTGCTATTAAGGTATCGCATCATTCACTTTCACTTTCCTTTCACTTTCACAATAAATCTGTGGATATCTAGGCCTCCTATCTGGCTATAATATTTATGAAATTTTCAGCAAGCAACCGTGGACGATAATCCTACTCTGACTTGTACACTGGATCAGCAGTGATCTAATCGGCCCAAAATAATAATATAAAAATAATATTTTATCTACTATTTCTAGATATTTTTAATTATTATCTCATTGTCAATCAAATTAGCTTTACGTATTTTCGCTATAACATCATACAGCTATCTAAGTACCAGCTTTATTCTCTGTCAATTCCCAATGCACCTGAAGAAGGTTGGTTTGGCCAGCCGAAATATAGTGCTCTGTTTCAAAACTTATCTATGTTGTATCGGTCTTGCCTCTATATTTATAATATTTATCATTTATTTATAAGTAAATTCCTTTTTAATGTTCTAAGAAAAAGCTAAATATCTTATTTTTCTTTTCTAACTACAAATTTGCATTCATCCCAAATTTTCAGAACTCATTTTATGCAATGTACCTGATAAATTGCTGCACAAAGCTGATTGACTTGTCTGTAGATGTTACCAACATGGCTGGATATATTCACAGGTATCGTATTAATTGCGGTATTAATTGCAATCTGCGGTCTTTCCTTGCACTTAGGTGGCTTGGAAAGCTGTAAAAATCTTGAACAAAAGCTCATCTTTCAAACCGGGAGTCTAAATCCCACAGGGATCAATGAACGCTTTTCATTCCACTAATTTATTCATGTTTTTCTCGTTGCCATGTTCCCACCAATAACGTAGCTCCATTTTTTGCCTTTAAAAGCACACACAACCCACAATTCCTCTATTCGCTCCGACGAAGGGCTAACGCTTGAAACGTCAGCTTTTGTAATCGTTATGGAGGCCAATTTACCATTTCAACTTTGTTGATATATCCAAATTATATCATATTAATTACCTGCTTGGGCCTAAAATCAGTATGCACATTAGGACAATCTATTCAACAATCAAGAGCTGCTTTAGTTGTTGATCATTTCCTTTATTCTCGTGATCTTAATGTTTGCTTCAGGGGTGATATTGTAAGGAGAAATAAGATGCTGGTCATGCTCTGGGATTGAAGGGTTAAAGGGGGGAGCAGAAAATGATCCTGGCTTTAATTGTTAAATGTGACAATTATTAGTAAAAGACAAGAAATTTAAAAGTCAAGGTGATGTTAATAAGAAATGCTTCATGGGCATTGTTTGGCTCTCTATAATTGAATTTGCATCGATTTTAATATTAATATGAACTTCCTCTTGGTCCCCCCAGGATAGGTCAGCTGTTTGAAGTTTTTTCTTGCATGAAAACTGAAACAAACCAGAAGATGATGGAAGATCCAGAATATTTAGGGTAATCAAGTCAGAAACATAGAATTGCATGTAGATGTTTATATAATACATGATAAGCTGAATTTTACACCCATTTTTACTGGTTTTTACTCATGATCTATTGAAGGACAGATGCAAGGGTGTTGTCACACTAAACACATTTTTTTTTTTTTTTTTTTTTTTTTTGTCAGTTGATATAAAAACTTGTTCAGAACATCTGCAGTGACACAATCAGCTGTACCACTCGTACCACTTTTTTGTTGTTACTATATTTTGATGCAATCTGTGATCCGGGATTCAATTTCAATTTCAATTTTCTTTATATCACACTATAAATGACATTTACAGGGTTTACATTAAATATAAGAGAAAGAGAAAAAAAAAATGAAGGTAATATTTGGCCATAAAAATAAGGTTGAGATGTGCACGGCAGCCAAGGTAGCAAGAGCTTTCTAGTTGGAAACAGTAATGATCACACAAATAGCAGCCTATACTTATTCTTACTAATAATAAATCAGCAGTAAACTAAAGTAAAGCAAAATAATCAAGTTTGATTAAGCAAAAGTTGGCATTTCCATTCTTTCTTAAAGGTATTGTAGGGCACATATTTAAGATTGTTGGGTACAGTTTCCCAGATCTTTGAACCAGAGAATTTGAATGATGATTTTCCCTTGTTAGTGGATACTCTTGGTCTTAAAAAAAAAATTGAAATTACTAGCAAATCTGTTATTATGATACTGAACAGGTGCAGCGCAACATGGAATCTATTTTGTTAAAAGAGCATGTTTACTTCTTGTTTCTTCTGTTCGTGGACTGATGAAAACAAAAATCATTGCTGGGGCCTTTGAAAGGGAGTGATTGGCATTTGAAGCTTAGGAAGGTGAAGTTGTGGTTTGGTGTCTCAGCTCAGATAACAGTGCATTTTTTACTATTTTTTTTAATGGTACAGCAGAGTTGAGAATTTGGCTTCGCAAGACAGTGATGTTATATTCAAGTTCAGCTGTGTTTCTTATGCTCCACCAAATTGCACGGACGCTCTTGTCAAAGGTGAGCCATAGATTAACTTTTAGCATCAGAAATAATATTTGCATAATTATCTTAGCTTGGTTCATGCAACAGATGTATTGGTAACAAAATATTAAAAAATTCTGGCGATAAAACCAACCTTTTTTTAGATGTTACACTCAGATCAAACGGAATGAACGATAAATGCTTTGTTGATTCTTTGTTATCTTTGCTTTAATTGGTGTGAAGTACTGTTTGGCATAATTTAATAAGTTAGTTGGGTTATTGTTTGTTTCCTGTAATATTTTTGATTAAGTAAGTTTGTTAAGTTTTAATCTTTTTTTAAAGCTCACTGTGAATTTTTTCTAGATCTTGATTTGGAGATTCGCCATGGCCAGAATATTCTCTTAACAGGAAGTACTGGTAATTCTTTTCGCCCTCCTTGACTTACCATACATTTGAAAGCCATTGAAGAATTTCTGAGAATGTCTGTAAGCGGGGCAACCACAACCGCCAATGGGAACATAGCCAATACCGGGGAGCCTATAAGAAGCCACCATAATTACAATGGAACAACCTCAAACGCGGGAAAACGCGAATGACAAAAGCGTCATTTGTTTAAGCTTTGCATCTGATTGGTTAAGGGAATGGCGCGAGTTTTTTAGACCAATCGCGGAGCGCCATAAGCCAATCGATTGAAACAATCTGGTTAAGTGTATTTTTTACATCCCTTGATAGAAAAAAAAATCCTACAAATACGTAAAGGGAGCCAGACGCGGTAAATGTACCTTGAGAGACGAAGCCACTAGACCGTTCGACTTTGTCAGCATTACTTCATGTAACTATTTACATTTCTACCAACAAACATTAAGAAGTCAAATTCCTTCAAACTTAAAGTAGTTTTGCGCATCCGGATGGACCCCAACCCGTCAGGATATTTTATTGAAGTGTTTTTTTTTTTTTTTTATTTCCGTTTTTCAGGAAGTGGAAAGAGCTCTTTGTTTAGGATCCTAAGCGGAATGTGGGTTCCTCTTTCAGGTAGATATATTTAGTAATTAAGTATAACATGGATTTAAGTAGAATTATCTTATCAATTTTGAATATATTTTCATCGTCTTCTATTGCATCAGGTGTCTCAGCACTAATATAAATCCAGAATTTTTCCCGAATAATTCCTATTTTTTATGTTGTTGATGCCACTACATGACGATTTATGTACAGTCTCTGATTGGTTGTTCTTCGGACAGAAATTTTCGCGCGCTCTAAACGTTACAAGCATTCATGGATATCTAAAAATTTTGCTGTCACTCTAAGTGGGAAAATCTGATGCAACGATTTCTCCGGTCACTTTCTCCTTTCCATGTTTTTTTTACAGGAGAGGTTATACGATTTCTACCTTTTGATCCCAAAATTGCCTTCTTTTTACCACAAAAGACTTTCGTGACGGATGGTACACTACGGGAACAGGTAAGCTTCTTTAGAAGATGTTAGCGCCAACCATAGGAAACAGACGAAAGAAAATGAACAAGAATACGGTGTAAAATGATCACGGCATGAGAAAGTTTAAAGTAAGTTGACATGGGTGAGAGAAAACACGTTTGACGATTCTAAGACCTGATCTGAACAATAATTGGCTAAGAAATACGCGGCAAAACACAACCAATGTGGGGAGCACAGCGGTCAAACGTAAGGCATGCTCATGGGGATCAATTTATACCAGCCGTGCCGGCACCAATTTTCCGTGCAAAATTTTCGATGAAAGCATAAGAAACAACCACTGTCACGCAAAATATGCGGGAAGAAAAACATCAAACCGTTCTTGGAAATCTGTAAAAGGAAATAAAAGTGGGAAAAAAAAAACCCGAGATTTTCTCTAAACAGAACTTATTTACTATTTTGTTTTAAGCTTTAACAAAACAGTTATACGGTTTCCAAACAGTGCGACTTACACGCCTGTTTGATTTTTTATACGACAACTTAGTTCTGACACGCCAATTAGCCTCTACAACGTTAGCACATGCGCCGGATAAGTTTGGCCACTGTGTTAGGATGACGTCAAGTAAGACGTGTGCTGCGTTTTCCCGCGCTTTTCGTCGGTCATGTGTGTCTTCTCTGAGTTCTTGTTAGTGAACCGCTTTTTTGTCATTGGTCGGTGTTATATCGTTTTAAATTGAAAATCAGTCCATGGCATTGCCATGGATGGCAATATGGCAATACCCATGGCATTGCCATAGATGGGAAAATACGATTCAAGATGTTTGGTTTTCCCTGAGATACCATAATCATCAGTTTTTTGTTATTGATTTTTTTTTTAGATAACTTACCCTTGTGAAAATGTTTTTCTTCATGGAGGCCACTCTGTAGCAGGTAATAACAGTTATGATTTATGTTTTCATGCGCAACGAAGTGATATCTTGGCAAAATCTTATTTCGACCCGAAATACTGTACAATGCCTAGCTTTTGTCGGAGTTTCGAGGCGCTTGTGATGTGAAGCCGCTTTGCGTTAGGACTTTCAGTTGTTAATGACCAATTAAACAATTCTCAATTGAGTATCGCGAGCAATCCGGGACGGATTGAGTTGCTTCATTACACTCTCCGATTGGTCACGTAAACATTCGCTTCTCTCTGAACCAATCGTATGCAGAACTAACAGTAATGGCCACTTGCCGATTTATTTTTTCCCGCGCTTTTGTTCGTGTACACGTATGCTCTGCGTTCCCATTGGCTTTTGACATGTACTTTTGACTTGATTGGTTGTTTTGATTAATTTGGTTTTAGTCCTCGATGTTCAAGAGCGCTTTATTTGTTTCCTCTTGGTAGTTAGCGGTGTTCCTTGCAGGGAACGTGTACCGTTAACTAGCGAGCCCATCTAGTACTCAAACTAAATGTGGTCGTGAAATTTCGGCCAGTGAAACTTTGCGCATATCTACCAATATGTATTTTTCCATATTTTCATTTAAAACACAGGTGACGAAGACGAGAAACTTCTTCGATTGCTCGATACTGTGGGACTTGTAAGTAAATTAAGTGAACTTCTTATCTAAGCAAATGAAATATCGAGATTTCGTAAACAAAAATTCTGGAACAGAAAAAGGGGGGAGGGGATGGGAGCTTTAGCTTACCTTTCACTTGTTCACTGCTCCTATCTAGTGATTTCAATCAAATGTTAGTTTGCTATAAAACCAACACCAATTTGGAACATTGGCGTAACAGCTCCCATTTCTTTGTTCACTCCACTCCACTCCTTTGTGAACATCTCGGAAACAAAAACTGAAATGGTCTATTGTTCCGGCTCAAATTCACACATTAAGTAGTAAACAATAGTCCTTTTGTTCTTTGTAGCGCTGAGGGACTTTGGCCGAAGCGACGAGAAAGAGTTTGTGACTAATCGGAAAAAAAATTTTTGGCATCACAAGTTAGCTATTTTGGAAGAGTAGGTAGCGCATATTTGCACACGACAGATAAATTGTCACCGGAGTACCCCAAGGAAAATTAAACGCTGATTTAGCCACTTTGGGGAAGTGGGTAGCGTAAATTTGTCTGATACAATGTATATATGAAGTTCATATATTTTAAACTGCAGTATTAGATACGTATGATGTACGATCCTCCTGCGAGGATCGTGCATCATACGTATGTAAATTTGTCTCGTCGAGTCAACTCTCAATGGTCTACCCCAAGAAAAAATTGACCGCTAATGTGGCAATGCACACATCGAGAATTCAAAATACGTTGTGTCTCGTTCAGACCACCTCTCCCCGTATAAATCTTTCTTCAGAAACTGTCATAGTTCTAAACTAAAGTCGTCATAGTTCTAAAGTCTAGTCTTTCCGAGCGTTTAAATTTGCCGCTCGTATGCTAATCGGAAGCTTCGACAAATCCCTCGTGTGTTCTGAAGCTGTTGCGCCATTGTTCAAAAATGGCCATATAGGGTCATTTTTCGCCCGTCTAACAAAGCCTATTGTTATCAAATTTGAGCCACTTTTCTTGATACGTTTATCGGGTGAATCGGATCTACCAATGTTCTAAAATCTGCGAGAAGACATCAGCCCAACACTTTCCTCTATGAAAAAATTTTCCAACCTGTGTTTGAATCGGAGATTGTTACTCAAAATGTTCAAAGAAATTTGTTCTTGTAGTCTCAACTAAATCCCGTTTTTCGTCACTTTGATTTTCCTTACTACAAATTTTTAACGCCAGTTACCGTAAATCCGCTAATTAGCCTCCCGGGGGACTTACTTATTTCAGGTACTTTAGGGGAGTGGCTTATTAGAGGGGGAGTGGCTTAATAGAGGGGGGGAGCTTATTGATTTAACCCGATGTTCACTATCAGGATTATAGAGGTTTTGCATGGCAGCCATGTTGCATGGCAGGAACAATGAAAATATTTTACATAAGAAAGAAATTTTTTTCCCATGGGAAAAATAATCTATTGTTCTTGCCATGCAACATCATGGCTGCTGTGCAAAACCTGATGTGATGTACCGTATTTATTCAAAAATTGTTCTCATTTTACATTTTTTTCATTTGCCAAATTGGCGGTGTCAAAATCTTCGGCTAGGTCTGATGAGTTATATGATTTGTCATAATTATCTTGATAACATTAATCAGTCGATCACCATAAGCAATTTGAAATTACAAACTAAAAGTACAGTACTTGAATAAATTGATCGTACTGACATGGAGTGTATTTTTAATTTCTGTTTTTTGAGGGGGAGGGGTGGGAATGCTTAATATGGGGAGGGGCTTAATAAAGTTTCTTCCTCTAAAGAGGGGGGGGGGGGGAGGGCTAATTGACGATTTACGGTACACATTTATTTCCAGAAGTAGAAAGTTATGTTTCCTTCAGTTCGCGTTTATTTGAGTCGTCTTAATTTAAAATTCCTTGGGTTAATTTACTTGAATTAGTTTTACTGAGGTTTATCTGTGTACTTTCTTTCTCCGTCCTTAGGCAAATTTATGCGGCCGAGTAGGTGGCCTTGATAATCCTGTGGAATGCAAGTGGTAGGTGTTGAAATCTCGAACGCCTCCGCATGTCTATACTCCTCAGCTTGTGCTGGTTTAACTATGCGAAGAAAACTTGCTTTGCGCTTACGAAGCAAGTGATTGTGAGCCGGTCGTTTCTAAGGCGCAACGCAGCTTTAAGTCATTCGAAATTCTCTCATAGAAAATCTGCTGGTCGTTTGATTGTTCGTAGTTTTAGTTAAGACTGATTATTATTCCATATGTGTAGCTTTGAAATATCTTTTGATGCAGGGAGGACATGCTGACTCCAGGAGAGATGCAACGATTATCTTTCGCTCGTTTGTTCTATCAACGACCACAAGTTGCGCGTAAGTAAAAAAAAAACCACTTTTTTCGACAAGGTTTAAAATTATAAACACGAAATGGAAGTTTAATCGTAGGAATGAATGTTTTAATTTTTATGGAACATCATTTGTTCTCTTCAGTCCTTGATGAAGCAACAAGTGCCCTAGACACTTCCACGGAGAGCAAGCTGTATTCGATTTGCAAGGACTTTGGAATCACTGTGTCAAGCATTGGTCACAGGAGATCCCTCAGGCAGGTATGTATCATTCACGCGAACGAAAGCGCGAACGAGCGAAGGTAACAGGTGTGCCAATGGACAGACGAGTTCGCCTACAAACGCAAAAACGAGTACACGAACGCACTTTTGAACAAACGAATGCACGAAGAATCGAACCGAAGAAGGAACGACCGAACGAACGAAGAAGCAAAATGACTCTGCACAAATGCACTGATTGATAACGTCCCCTATCGGTTTGTTTTCTTCAGTTTCACGACTTTGAGTTGAACCTTGACGGAGAAGGAGGATGGGAACTCAAGAAAATTGAAGATGACTGAAATTTTCCGAGAAGGTCGAGGAGAAAATTGAATGTTTACAGTAGTATGGATTTTGGTCAATTCTGCTGTACCTCGCTTTGTGATTGGATGACAAAAGTAGTGCAGCTCACGCCCTTCCCGCGCTTTGCTGCTGATCACGTTTACTAGCTTTGAAATCTCATTGGCTCACTGCTGTTTTTACGATTTATCAGATAAACCACTATATTTGTTTTGTAGTCGCTCACAAAAGAAAGCAATTTTATATTGTGTAGTGTGGGAATGGGCAATGTTTTGTTAACTTTGGCTAAGATTGTAACCAAAGTTTTCTAGACTTTATTTAGAATCATATCTTTTATGCTATGAATTCACAGATAAAGCTTTTATGAATTATGAATGCGAAATTTAGCAAGCCTGCGTCAGAAAATGTGTTCGTCAGAGACAATTTAATAAGTTACCATAATACAGAGAAATTTATTCACAATCTTACCTTTGAATCAAATCAAAGACAATTGTTAATATATTTCGGATATAATTATGTCATATATATTGTTATTTTTGTATTATAACCACTAAAAGAAAGAGCTGAAAGAATCAATGCACTAATTTTACCGTCGTTTTTCTTCCTGAACAAGAACAAGCAAGGAGGCTGCGATGTCACCGCGCGCTTGAGTTCCAAACGATCGCTAGTAAGTTGTTTGTCTCCCTTGTGTTGGCTTTGTTTAAATTCTTTACAAGGGGTTCGAGTCGCGATCTTGGTGAGATTTATGATCAGTTGGCTCGCTGGGTTTAGTGCGAATGTAGAAATCTTCTTGGTTCTCTCGTGATGGTTATTAGCTGATAGACTCTAGTGTGTGTGTGTATCGTTTTTTCAAGTTGGGAAAGCCCGTAGCTTGTCACCGACGTTTCCAGGGAACAAACTAGTACCGAGTTGATTTTTGAGAAACCGAGCGGGTGACTGGCACTAGTCTCAGTGATTGGGTCATGATAGCTGGAATATCTGACTAAATTAGTAGATTTTGAAATGAGATAGGCTTATAGGAAGGCGTTCGGCCCCTCCATCAAAAAATTAATTTAGAATATTTAATGTTATAACATCAGAAGCTTATGACCTATAAGCTTCTGTTGATTTATACCGATGATAATTAAACAAATTATTTTCCTAATATATTTCTCGCAATATACCATTTAACTCTAAATTAAATGTACTGCATTTGTGTCAATTTATTTAAAATTCTAATTTAAATTAGATGAAATGTAGCGACAAAGAAGTGCATCATAGTGTATAGTAACACTTATGCTCATTTGATCGGCGTGTAATTCAGCAAGTTGCTTGTAAGCCTTAGTTAGTCCGGATTAAAAATTTAAATAAATTTTAATAATTTGAGGAACAATCTTTGTTTGTGACAAAATTTACTGAGTCAAACATTTGAAAGTAATGTTTGCATATGGTTTAGGACAACTTTCGATAGTAATCCACTAGCTGAAATTTCCTTTCGAAAGCATGCATGATGATTGTTTTCCTCGTGTTCGGTATTCGAAAGTACCATCGCGTGATTCTTGATGAGATTTTGATATAGGTCTGTCCTTCAGTTTAAAATATTTGATTGTCCTTTCGATATTCAAATTCCCCTGGTTTGATTTGAGTCATCGCTTATGCCTTTATCATCATAATAATGATGCCTTTATTATTAAAATAATGATTATTAGAATAATAATTAGAATAATAAAGTAGATCTGCATTATGTAATAAATCAAATCTATAGAGACCAGAGAGTGAAAGTTGACTTCCGCTTAAATAAGGCAATTAGCTGATGTCTATTGTTACTGTGAGGGCCACGGAAAACGGCACCATTTTCAAGTTCGCGTCCCACATTCCGCGTTACTTTCCCATGTTAATAGCTCTGATTTCAAAAGTTATCGATTTTGCGTCGATAGTAATCCACTAACTGAAGTTTCCTTTCGAAAGCATGCATGATGATTGTTTTCCTCAAGTTCGGTATTTGAAAGTACCATCGCGTGATTCTTGATGAGATTTTGATACGGGTCTGTCCTTCAATTTAATAAAATATTCGATTGTCCTTTCGATATTCAAATCCCCCTGGTTTGAGCTGAGTCGTTGCTGATACCTTTATTATCTGCGTAATGTAAGAAATCAAATCTATGGAGACCAGAAAGTGAAAACTGATTTCCGTGTGAAATTATGCCTATTTTTACTGTGAAGGCGACGGAATACAGCACTATTTTCAAGTTTGCGTCCACATTCCGCGTTACTTTTCCCATGTTAATAACTGATTTCAAAAGTTCATCGATTTTGCGTCGAAAGTGTTAACATCATTGTCAGCTCAAAGATTATATAGCGCAACACATCTTTTTTTTTTCTTTTAAGCCCTGAGAGTGACATCTAATTTCTCGTTACCATCCCAGCCCTGTATCAAAATTGAGGTCATTGGAATAAAGAAAATGATGACTAACCGATAATCTCTTGATTGCTAAACAAATTCTCCTGGTCAGCATTTTAGGAGATGATGGCCAAATAAGCGCCTTTTATGCAGGCTGATGATTAGAGAACAGTAGATTATAAAGCGCAACACAAAGATTATATAGATTGTAAAGATAGATTATATAGATTATAAAGATAGATTATATAGATTATAAAGATAGATTATATAGATTATATAGATTATAAAGATTACAAAGATTATATAGCGCAACACATCTTTTTTTTTCTTTTAAGCCCTGAGAGTGACATCTAATTTCTCGTTACCATCCCAGCCCTGTATCAAAATTGAGGTCATTGGAATAAAGAAAATGATGACTAACCGATAATCTCTTGATTACTAAACAAATTCTCCTGGTCAGTATTTTAGGAGATGATGGCTAAATAAGCGCCTTTTATGCAGGCTGATGAGTAGAGAACAGTATGGAGAATATGTAAACTGATGTTTAGTTGGAAAGGGTGAAAGGAAAGTCGTTGCGTGACATAAGGGATTGAAATTTTGTATATAAACACCGAACTGAAACCACACCGTACCACTTTCATGACTGCAAATCCCAGCTGGATAGCAAAGGAATTCGAACTGAAAGAGCAAAGGCAATCCAAGATGAAGGCTGAACTTTTCCTTCTTGTCTCTCTGCTGGCAATTGCAGTAGTTTCCTGCAAGCAAATCAGCTACCAGAACTGCTCGTCCGCTGAAGAGCTGGCTGAAATCGTCTCCATTGATGTGACCCCGTGCGAGGAAGAACCGTGCGTTTTGAAGAAAGGAAGCAATGAAACCCTCAGCATCAACTTCATTCCACACGAAGTTGTCACCGGCGCTAAGATTTACGCCTACGCTATCTTTGGACCGATACCTGTTCCTTTACCGCTGCCCAATCCTGATGTATGTCTCGACCACGGCTTATCTTGTCCATTGAAGAGCGGTGTCCAAGTGGAGTTTGTTTTGATCGAATACGTCTCATCCACTTTCCCCAGTGGTGAATTGAAACTAAAGGCAGAAATCAAAGATCAAGATGGGAAGTCTCTAATCTGTGGGATTATTCATTTTGAGATCCAGTGAACTTTATTATAGTACACTGTTAAAACTAACGTCTCTTAGATGAATTAGTTTTAGTTCGTCACTGAATAAGATTATTTTTCCGCATTATTTGGCCAGAATAAAAGACAAACAACTTATTTCGGGCTGAACTTTTATATTTATGCATTTCGTCTCATTATAGTTCACTTGATACGCCCCAAGATTGTGAGTGGATCGTAAGTCATATACAACCTGTTTCAAGATGGAAAAAGTGTGGTCACATTACCAGCAATCCGAGACATTTTACTCCCGCGGTCCGCGAGGTCAGTAGTTTCTTCAGGTTCTACTGTTCATGCGCTATGGCGTCAGATTTCATGTAAACATGGAGCGAAGTAGATTTCCGCGGAGGAATCGAGTTGATTATAAAGCACTAAATGTTCTTTCTACAGTGGATTTAGAAGTTCATTTGAAAGGAAGGAGAAAATTTAAAAGCGGATCTAAAGTTTATTTTGTGGAGAGACTTATCAGCCGGCGAAGATTGAAGAACGAGGTATGTGTATTGACCCTTTTATGTTCCTGCAGCTATATTTTACTTCGGATGAAATTTATACTACAATCGAAGTAAGTTCATAAACAGCTCTAATCAATCTCTGACAATTTCAGGACTTTGAATACCTAGTAAAATGGAAGGACTGGCCATTGTGGACAAGCACGTGGGAGCCTTCGGCTCATTTGAATGAGCATCTTATCAGGTATATTTAGTTTGTTTTCGATGGTGATTTTAAGCTTAAATGTGAGCTTCATTATAGAAGATGGTTTGATCGTCTTAACCGTAACACGTTTTCGATTCCAATCTTATGTTTTGTTTTCTGCATTAAAAACTTTCTAGGGCATACAGCAACCCCACTGTTACCGTGGAAAGACTACAGAGCGCATCAGTTGCATTTCTGGAAGGCATTCTTTCAATCCTAAAATCGAATGCGGTTAAAGTTCTTTATTCCACTGAAATTAGAATGGATCATGATATTGTGAGATACGTTTTTAAAGGAAAAGGTAAAAGAGCAGAAGACGGAGTTAGTATACTCTATGAAAAAAATGATTTTACTCGATTTGAACTTCCACCATATTGGTACTATTATTTCAATCAACTTGGACAAGGAATAGCAGTTGACTTTCCTGTTAAGTTAAAAACTGTCCTTAACAATTCAAAAAAACGTTACGTTTTATCCAGTGGTCAGGTCAAAATTGCTCCAAATTTTCCAGTTGAAAAAGTTATGATATATGTCAACAGGAAAGCATGCGATTGTAAAAACATTTAATTTATCTTAGAACAGATAAATATAAAACAAGAAAATCTACAAAATAATTTTGCAGAGATTTCTAGTGGAATATGTGATTGCAACAATTGAAAATCAAAGAAAGTTATATGCTTTATGATTAAATACACTATATCAAAATTATTGTTATTATTTTGTTGTAAGCATATAAACAAACAAAAGTTTAGTATTCATATTAGCATTAAAAATTATTCACAAGATATTTTTGCAAATAATCAAATTAAAAAATATATTTTGTGATACATGTCTGCATATCTGTTGTTCCTTTGCTTGCCATAGTTACTGATTTTGCTTCAAAATCTCAACCAATTGACATTTTTTCAGCTTTGCAATCCCTTTCACATTAATACCTATAGATTTGATTTCCTGTCTTAACTGCTTAACAGTCATTTTGTTGTATTTATCTTCGCTTAAGTTATTTCCTTGTACATCAGCTCCATTGTGGTCATTTTGTAGTTCTCTTAAACATGCCCTCTTTCTTTTTTTTCGTGTCTCGATGATGCCATCCTCCCAGTAAGCTGCTTTTCGTTTGGTGTACTGCCTTTTTTCTCTCTCGCAGTGCTTTAGTGCCTCCTGCCTGTGTTCCAGAAGCAGAACATCCTGAGCCGCATCCCACTTATTTGATTTTTGAAAGTATATTTTCTTGGCATCATCATTATTTTTTTCAATGCCTTGACCAGTGAACTGTCTGAAGTTTTTATGATTTTTGATGAACATTGGTACATGATATACTAATGCATGCATGTAAGGAGTCACTCTCTTCTTTTCATATCCTATTCGAACACCACCAAGTGAACAAAACAAATTTACAAAGTCTTTAGATTTCTGGAAAATGTCAAGGTAAAAGTCACCAGCATTTGAATCAGAGTTGATTAAACTGTAGAGTGTATAAAAATCTTTCCAGAGTTTGATGACTGTTTCTTTTGTTTCTGGGAACAGGATATCTAGTTCTTCGAGTTTTGCTGGCAAAAGTTTTGTCAGCTTTTTCTTGTCAGACCCAACAAGGCTAGTCCAGTCATATGTTCCACTGCCTTTCCCATCAGCATTTTTTTTCTCCCAGAGAGAAAAAGTTATGCCGAGTTCATTGATTGTTTTAATGAGAATGTCAAGGTTTACACCCTTTTCCTTACCCCGAGCCATGTTAAAATCTTGCTTTGCATCCTTCTCCATTACTTCTGTGATTAAATTTTCAGTCAGTTTGTCAGTTACTCTCAGCATTAAATGCAATTCATCAAGAATAATGTGGTCAAGCTCAATAGTAAACAATGGACTTTTCACACATGAAAATTTCTTTGAAGAGGAACTTAACTCTTTAATTTCTTGGAGTGTTCTCTTGAGCTCTTCGTTATAATGGGACAGATCTTTGGACATGTCCCACCTGAAAAGCTTGTGCACCTTACACCAAAGGCATGCATAGTCTGAGGTAGCCCCAGACATCCCCATGGCCATCAGCAAGAACTTGTAGTCTCCACCGAGAAATAATTGAACAGCTATTTCTTTGTCATTAACCTTGATCTTCCCATTTTTATTCACAGAATTTATGTCATTGATAATTTCTGAAAATGATGTCTCAATTGTTTCATATTTTTCAGGGCCATTGACTACACCAATTGTCCTGTTGCCCTTTGATGACATAACTAAATCCCCTGTTTGAAGGAGTGAGAATGACATTATCATAAAATTTGCTGACCTCGACATCTTCGCACCATCACAACTGATCTTTACCTTTATTGGTTCATCACCTTTGTGGTTTGAATTTGACTCCAAAAATTGTTTGATGTGATCTTGTAGAGTTTCAGAAAATGAAAGTTGTGCACCAGGGTATTGACCTGGTGTTCTTTCAATATGACAGAGTTTATTCAGTTCATTCCTCCTTTGTTTGATCAAATATGTCCTTGGTAAATCTTCAGACAAAAGAGACAACTCATGGTAAAGTTCATCACTTGCACAGAATTTGTCCAGTAAAAATAGAAGAGTTTCTAGGTTGTTCTGGTCAGTCTCATTAGCTGACAACTGGTCAAATTCCAGGGTGTGAAATTCATTAGTTGCTGCCTCCTGGACCTTGAGAAAAGACAGCTTGAGTCCATGTGACTCAAGAAACCAGAGGGCAATTTCTGATTTTTCTTTCAGCTCCTTCAGTCTTCTCGATTGCTGTCTTTTTCCCAAACTGTCTATAGTTTTCCCTTGGCAAAGAAAACCAGTCTTTTTCTCTAAATTTTGTATGTACTCAGAAAGTTCTTTATTTTTTTCTTCAATATCTCTGAACTTTTCCTCTGTAGTTTTGACCGTTTCTCCCATTTCATTTTCTTTTCTTCTTATTGCTTCCATCATTCCCCTTGCCAAGCTTTCCTTCTCCTTCTCAAGATCCTTGTACCTCAATTTCCATTCTTTTATTTCTTGCTCTGCAGCAGACAGATTCTCTTCTATTTCATGAGGCACCACAAGCTCAGTTTCATAAATGTTAAGGGTTAGCCCTTTCCTGTTTGCCTCTTCTCTCTTACTTCCACTAACTTTCTTCCCAGTGTATTTGTTCACAACTGCACCGGCTTCACGTCTCAATCTTCCGTGGATTCTTGATCCGTTCTCCTTGCTTACTTTAAACCATCGACCAGGAATCCAAAAATTAAGAAGGTCAATGTAGTTTAACTCATTTCCTCTCTCGTCTTTTATTCCAACAAGCTCATGCCATTTCATCAAAATTGGATACGGGATGTATATTGCCAGAGCTATTCGAGATTCTTGAACGCATTGCTGTTTTATATAAGAAAGAGGAGATTCAGTGACCTTAAGTTGAAATTCTAGGGATTTCTTTTCGAAATCGAGCAAAACATCAGACATTTTTTGACGATTCAGACTGGAATGAGCTCACAGTGATACAAGTTTTGTTTTTTATAATTGGCGCGATTTGGCGCTTGTAGGAGTCTGCAGATTGTTAAAACAGCGGTAAAAAGCGTGGAAATGCTAGGCTGCTAAGCTGAAGTAAATATGGCGACTTTTTTCACGAAGAAAACGATGGAAAGTGGTCGTTCTTCGCGTCCTACAGGACATTCGCGAGCTCAGGTAAAGGTTACGTCTAATAGTGAAAAAGCCCTATTTTCAAGATTGATTTGCGGCCTCCTATTTTATCATGGAAGGCTTTATTTAACGTATTTGAAAGATCGTAAACTGAAGAAAATTTTGAGGGGTCGGCACCGATGAAAGCATGAAACACACGGACAGCTCAAAGCATGGAAGTGAAGGTAAGTGAAGGTATTTGGATGAAACTATAAAGGAAGTACAACCGAAGATCTTTGTTATTTTACCTCTATTCCGCGGCTCGACGAATAAACGAAACGTTGAAAAAACTTTCGCTTCGTAGTGCAGTTGCATATTATTTATCAACGAGAGGTCGGCACGTAGAATTTAATTTATTTAAACTGCCAAAAAATAAGATTTTATTTCAGATCCCATACATTTCTTTGTATCTTCGGGAAGCCATTTTGAAAGTAATCTTTGATTGACGTACGGTATTTGAGACGCAATATGACTCGCATTGCTGGTAATGGGAGATGTCATGAGTGTTATGGAAATTAGTTGCCTCTGACTGTTGTGAAACAGACGTCATCAGTGATATGAAAAACCAATATCGCTACTTACGCTGTTTAAAGTTAAAAACGTGACGCGCAACAACAACAGCATTTATTTAAACACGATAAAAAATAAAATTCAGCAAAAGCTGTGGTCGTGTACAAACAATAAAACTAAATTCCTAATTAAATGCAATAAAACTAAATTCCTAACTAATTATAAGAAGACTAATGTAAGATTTCTACATATTTTCAACAAGCGTTACGTTTTTAACTTTAAATAGCGTATGATAACGATCTTGGTTTTTTATATAACTGATGAAGGTTTAAGCATTAGCGTCTGTTTCAGAAAAACAGTCAGAGGCAACCAATTTCTATAAAACTCATATACAACCTCCCCAATAAGGAAATTTTACAGCGTCTCTCAAATACATTATTGAACTTTGGAAAAATATCTTCAAGTTGTAAAAGGGCCTATAACAAAACGCCCGTGCCATTTTAAAGATCAGGCGTCAGTTTTTCGTGTTCAGGCAAGTTACACACCTCTCCCCCCTTCGTCTTTGTGCTCTTCCCGTCCCCACCTAGTACGTGTCTCAGTTCGCCTGAAATACGCCTGCTCCGTGGGTCTTCTGATGCCAAAGGCTTCCAAAGTACATTTCGTGGCTATTTATAGCATGTCGTAACCTAACCACGAGATAGTTGTGTGATCATAACAATAAAGATGACAAAGAGTTGTTAAAAAAACTCGACGTCATCTTTACTGTTTTAAAAAATGCACATAAGTTATCTAAGACCTGAGCGCCATACTTCCACCAATTCTTTTTCCATTGAAGGCCTTAAACTCGGAGACACTTGACGGTCTATCTTTCATCTTTCGCACTGCCTTTTTCGCTCTCCTAGTTGCTGGGGTAAAGCATTCAAAGCCATTTTTACAGCCGCCTCTTCTTCCGTAAAGGGAATGAGGAAAAGTTCCAAATATTTGTCATGAAACTGAGGTTTTAATTAACTTTTACGCATACAAAACTGAGTTTATACATAATGACGGACAACTAGGCGACAAAGTATGACGCAAATTCATTGCCATGGCAGTGCTATCGCTTTGCGTGTTTAAATACAAAACATTTTTCGCATGGGTCTCCAATAGATTACCGAGAATAAGTTTTTTTATAGATCACGATAAATTTCTTTGTTGTTTGTTTCTCACTCTTATCACGTTTTGGCTCGGATAGAGCAAAATTCTTGGTCAACCTGCAATAAATTCTCCAGTAATAAATTCAGAGTTCTGCAAAACACATCAGTTAGCTTCTTCTTCCATTTGTTCCACTTCATTGACAATCGGCGATCCTGCCTCTTCGTTTATCTCGCTTACATTTTCTGTTCCGTTTTTTTCTTTATCGTCGCCCTGTTCAGTCTCCTCCTCTTCTTTTGTTTCCTCTGGCGGCTGTGGAATGTTGGCCATGTACTAAAAGATAAACAGGTGAAAAATCTATAACTTCAACGCAAACAGCTTGGTACAGCTCGTTTCCCGCGCCTATAGATCACTCCGCACGTGATCAGTGCTGGCAGCTCCTGGCTGCACGTGCTGAGCGCTACCTGCACTCAAAATCGGTTCTACGACCCGCATACCTTGCTCTGTTCTCCTCCTAATTGGTTGCGGATTGCGCCGCTCGCAAATGTTGCAATTTGTAAAGATGCGACTCTGACATTGTCAATCGTTCACATGTCGTTTCCATAAGCTTGAGTTAACAGAAAACAAAACAATACAAAACAAAAATAAACGGATCGCCTGCTCTGGTACATTAAAAAAAATCTTACCTCTCTCTGAGCCTTTAGTGATTCCACATACTGACTGTAGAAGTCATATACAAAGCGATGCATTTGAGGCATGTCCTCGACGATAAACGGTCGCACGGCTGGGGGAACCCCACGCTTAATAAGGGAAAAAAAAGATAAAACAGCGAGTACATTTGAGTGGCTCGTCCTCTATCACTACCACAAGATAACAAAACGCAAAAGAAATTGAGTAAAACCACCATCAGAACTAACTCTTTTGATTGATTGTTCAACCTTTAAACATGGAAAGTAATCTTGTTGCAAAAGGAACAAACCACAATATTGTGATCTGACGCTTTTAGGATAATTATTGGTGACACTTTCACCTCCACTCTTCAATGTTGGGTGATAGACATACGTTTGTTTCCTTAAAGTGTACTTTCCTTCAGAGGCGTAGAGATGTAAAGTGCGTCCAAAAACAAAATGCTCCGGCCTTTGCGACATAAGTTGGAAATCTGTCGGTCAACTCACCGGTCTGGATGGGGGATATCTTTCACTTGGTGCCAAGGAGAGCTTCAGCGGTCTACTGGTCAACTAAGGAGAAGAGAATGACACAAATGTCAATTTTCTTTCCTTCGTATTACCAATGGATGACACTCATGAAAAGTCACACGAACCCTTCCAGAACGTTGGTTGACGCATAACGCAACACCGCGTGACGTTTATTAACCAGGGCGTAACGCTACTTTAAAAATAAGTAAGGGAACTGTTTCAAACGAACTAGTTATCTCTTACCGCAATTCTCTAATAGGTCCCCGGGGGGCTTACTAGAGGGGGGGGGGGCTTTTTAATTTAGCCCGATGTTCACTACCAGGATACAATGGGATATTTATTTATTTATTTATTTAAAAATTGTTCTCATTTTACATTTTTCATTTATTAAAGTGGCAGAGTCAAAATCCACAGTAAAGTGTGATGAGTTGCATGATTTGTCATAATCATCTTGTAAATCATTAAAGCAGAAACACAACAAAACGGCAAACTAAAGTCAAATAAACAACAATAATGAAATGTTTCATCATACTAGTAAGGCTCGATGACATTGAGAGGAAGGGGTGGGGACTTAATAAATTTCTTCCTTTAAAGAGAGGGGCTTATTAAAGGGTGGTGGCTTATTAGAAGGGGGCTTCATAGAGGATTTACGGTAGTTACATAATCAGAATATGAGCGGTTCTATTCACCTGAGAGAAGGCAGGTCTTAGCTCAAAGCAGTTCTGGAAGAGGCTAACACGTGCGAGGACATAAAGACCTAACCTAGCACGTGACATAGCTACTACCAGACGGCGTACATCCCGGATGTGGCCCACGGTCTTGGTGCGGACGAGAGACAAGATGATGTAATCGTTCTGTTGACCCTGGTAACGATCCACTGTGGTGACCTGAACCAGTAAAAGAAGAGAAAACGAAAGAGTCACAAGGAATCAGACTGCTAATCTTGTTTAATAGGTTGCGTCTTTCTTTTTAAACTTTCAATCCGTGTAGGAATTTTTCCGCCAAAACATTTTTCGAACTGTTTTTATAGGTCCATCGTTAACACACATGAACTTAGACACGTTTCAGCCACGCGGTACCATTGAAATATTTTCCCGCACTTGGAGTCTTTGTTCTCTAATTAACAAATGCTAAACACCACAGCGTACACTATTGAGTTACGGATGCATGCGGGAGGTTGCTAAGCATGAAAGAAGCGTAAGAGTCCCTCGAGGCGATAGCCGAGAGTGACTCTAGCTTCTTGAGTGCTTAGCAAACCTCCCAAGTGCATCCATAACTCAATAGTGTACGCTGTGGTGTTTACCATTTGTTTTATAACATAACATTGATACATTGTAGCTAAAGAGTTCCCTTTTATTTAACAAATCTTACGTCACCAGAAAAAGCAAGCAAGCGCGGAAAAATAGTCTTTGCATTTGCTCACGTCAGCAGCGTACACCCATGGGCAAATGGGGGACGCTAAATTGACCAATCAGAGCGCGCGCTTTACTTTGGTTATGTTATAATGCCGCACTTAGAACTGCTTGAGTGCTGCCTATGATTTAGTAGCGCATTTTGGCATATAATGTGATTGTAGCAAATCCTGCTTGGGGCTAGCCCACAACTTTATCGAAGGTACGCACCAAAACAATATTTGCTTTTAAAAAGTAGAACTGACTCAGATCCCTGCCAAGCCAGTCCCAGGCACAGTCAAAGCTAAAACATGACTCTACCTTTTTTCAACTTTACCTTGCTCGGTTGTCCAATCAGGGGGTTGTTTGCACATCTTTGCTTAATAACGTCACGAATAAGATGCTTCTGTCCGTTATATGTCGTTAGAATTGCGATCTTGTCAGCGGGGTACCCAATAAGGCGCATGTACATAAAGATGGCCACAGCGTATTCGGCTTCACCTAGATTCTAAAGTGGTAAAGAAAGGGGAAGCTGTTATCAAAGCAATTTCTTCGCGCCATGGTAGGTGACAACGTTCCTGTTACGCTCTCATTTGTACTTGCGTGACTTCCACCGTAACGAGTAAAATGCTGCATGAACTGAACTTTAAAGAAAAAACTTCGCCGGCCACCGAAAAACAAAGAAATGAAACCATTCCGTTATCCCCGTAGGAAGGTACATGGGTATCCGATCTTTACTATGAAGCCCAGCAAAACTCAAAGTATTTACCTGATAAAAGTAAGGATTGGGTTCTGATTCGCCAACACCGTTGAAATCCTGGACATCAATCAGCTGGAAATCAAAGAAAAAGCCAGGATTCTCCACACAGTACTCAGGCCACGTATGGACATGAGGAAGATCACCAAGTTTGTTGTATCTCCAGTTGTAAAGGCTACATAAGCTGAAAGAAGTTATGTTAAAAAGGTTAAGTCTTTCGAGCTTTAGCGCCTAGGATGATTTAAATCAGGTGAGGTTTTCATGATTCATACCTGGATCTTGCACGACCCTGTGCATCGAGTTCAACTGTGGGAACACAAAGCCGGACAAATCTCGTGAAAAGAGATTGCTCCATGTTGGAAAACTTCTGGAAAGCCATGTTCTTAATAACAGGAGGAAGCTGAGAAAATAAATGAATAAATAAATAAATAAATAAATACAAAATGACGTTATATTGCTCCCAAAAACAAGTCCCAGCGACGATTCGCCTCGTGTGGCGTCATGAATTTTTTCGTGTTAAGTCTCAGTAACGAAACTTTGTCGCGGCGATCAGTCGTCGCAAGAATACTGTATACACTGACCGCAAAATTTTACGTGGAAAACGGGCGCGAGGGCGGCTAAAATTGATCCCGATGCGCATGCCCAATGATGCCCGCTGAGCTTACGAATACGTCACGAGAAAAACTGACGCACAACAAAGATACCTGATGATGATCTCCAATGAGAATGACCCTCTTCATTCGATTGTATCCATCTTCTGGATTCTATCCATCGTGTGAGGGCAAAGACAAAATGTCAGTGAGATATTTATTACGATAACCGTAGTTATTCGCTGGTTAATTACAGGTCTCGAGGGGAAACTAAGCATGATTGCATCAATTTATCTCTGGAAAATACAGAGCGCAAATTCATACTGGGAGTAACAAGTACTATTCAGTCCGGTTACGGAAGAACCTATGTCATGGTATCTGCATCTTGGAAACTGAGTCAAAACTGTGCATGATTGCATCAGTTTATTTCTGGAAAGACAGAGCATGAATTCATAGGAGTAACAAGTACTGTTCAATCCGGTCACGGAAGAACCTATGTCATGGCATCTGCATCTCAGAAACGGAGCCAAAATTTTTCAGTTTTCAAGCCGTTTTAATGCCTTAACTCCCACGAGTGACCAAGACAGAATTTCTCCTTATGATATCAATACATTATCAAGCAGACAAGTGATGAGAAGAAAGAAAACATCAACTAGGGAATTATTAGTTGATCCAATGCCAAATTCTCAAAAAGTAACATCAAAAGAGTTGTATAGAAGACCGTGAGTATGGAGAAGTACTAGCCAAAGAGTTTATCTACTTCATTTGTAGTTATCCTTGTTTATTCTTGCTTTATCATTGCATCTCTGGTACTAATCTATCTTATCAATCTAAAATTTTGTTGTCTTCTTCAAACTGTGAATAGTTTTGTACAACATAAAAAATAACTTGAAATATTTCCTTGTGGCTCCTTCGAGATCCATTGAGCGCGTGGTCTCTGCGCGCATGCGTCAACTATTGGCCTTGCTCGTGTCGCATCGCAGTCATTACTAAGCACTTGTGATGTTGAGTGGGTTACTCACTTGAAGTAAGAGTGGAATGAACGTCTCAATCTCCAGGATTTGCGCAGCCTCCTCCATGAGCACATTGTCATACTGTCAATCCAACAGGAACAAAGTAAAGAAAAGAGTTAAATTCAACTGGAGCGACGGTGAAGTAATAAAACAGCTAAATCCGGATAAGTTCTCACCAGACTCAAACCCGCTATGATCATTCAAAACACGGCATTACCTACATGCACTCTTAGTAGAAATAACTTACTCGCGAAAGAGTCGTAAACTGTGCGCAATACCCCACGGCAACTTCGTACTGACCTTGAATCCAAGCTCCACTAGGTCTCTCCTCTTGAGTGCGGCATGGGTACAAGTCATGGCTATGATTTTAGCTTCCTTCACCAAGAGGTAATTTGTTCGATCACGACCTTACCATTAAAACACACAGCCGTCAGATATACTAACATTTAGTTTTTCGCTTGCGAAAAACATGTTATCCGCCAAACAAACAAACAAACGAAACAACAAATATAAAAAAACAAGACAGCGAAATCCTCTTACCGCTTCTGAGAAGCTCAAATGCTCTAAACTCCTGTAAAAATAATTTCGTCAAACTATGTTTACTAAAAAAAGTTAAAATACAGTTTTCACAATCAGTTTCCCGGAGTATGCTGAGACAGCGCTGTTTACGCTACGCTGGCGAAAATACTTTGTGAGGGAGACATCACCAAAGCAAATACATGATGGTAATTTGAAAAGGGGAATACATTGCCTTCGGTCAGTTCTCTTGAAAAAAATATGAAAGTGTGATTAAAGAAATAAAATTCCTCTAACCTCTAACTGTTGAAAAATCTTCTTGATGTATCTGTAGCAGCCCTAGGAGAACCAAAGTCAAATAATATTGGTACTTAACACGAAAATTGGGCATGAAATTGACTGCGCCAAAGTTTTCAACTATTTTCATTAATTTTTTTTTCGTCCACGAAAGAAAAATGTATCTCTTATCTGTTCCCGACGTTTAGTAAGGGAACTGACGTGTTGGGGCTTTTGATTTCCATCGTTTTCCTAGGCGCACCGTCCGCTTTTTCTTTCGAACCGTTATTTACAACACATTAAGCTAGGACAGGTTACCAAAGACGGCATTTCCTCTGAGTGTCGTAAAACCAAAACGAATCGTAAAGAAAAAAAACCTTACCTCAGCAATTTCCATGTCTTCTTCATATGTACTCATCTTAAAAATAGGCTATAAAACAAAACAAAAAGTCAAAGAATATATGGATACACCACACCCCGACGAAATAATTACGATAAAAATAATAATAATAATAATATTGACATATAAATATAAAGGAAACAAAACTAACCTGTGGTGCGTTCTCAAAGAATTTTGTGAAAGGAAAAAGTTCAGATATCGCCGCAGTTTCTCCTCTCTGAAAAGTAAACGTAACAATAGAAGGCGAAAACAAACAAATTAAACATCAACTGCCGATCTTTATTATCTATCATGCCCATTTATATCGTTCCCATACTACACCGTAACGAGGCAACACCGTTTGGAGGCTAGCATAGCGTTACATACGAAACGAGACTGGGGAACATTTTCACAATAACAAAAACAACAAGTAAAGTCCAATAAACCTAGATAATCCATTACCGCTGAAGCTATTTTCAGTTCCCATTATGAGATGTGAAAAGTAGCCTACAGAGCGGGCGTAATTTTGGCGCACTAATTCGCAGTATTTTCATAGCAAAAATTATAGCCATCATCTTTGATTTTACCGGAAGCGGAAGGCTGGGGAGAGAAAGAAATTTGCACGAAGGGGGTGAGGGACAGTGAAAAAATAAGGAGGGGGCTGAGGGTGGAGGGGAGTTCACCTCTTCCCGCCTCCTCCCCCCTACTATCGACTGTAACTCCACATTAACATTGTCGGTTAATTGAACGATCGCGCGCTTCTTAACGCTAACTCGCCCAAATAAGATGCCTGCTCTGCAAGCTTTGTGACAAGGTGTTTTAACTCTTTAACCCCAAAGAGAGACCAGCATCTAATTTCTTCTTTCATTATCACCCCTGCATCACACATTAAGGTCATAAGAAGAATGAAAATGATCAACAACCACAAAAATTCTTGATTAATAAGCAGATTCTCCTTGTCAGCATTTCTAGGAAATGTATAGAGAATAGTATGGAGAATATGCATACTTGTGCTGGGATGTAAAGGGTTAATACTTCTAGAAAAAGAAAGAACACAAAAAAAGGTGACCCGGTCACGGTTTAAAACCTGGAGCATTTGACCCAGGGTCCAGCGCGCGCACTCACCATGAAACCACCCCAACCTCGTAAGACATATTGAATAATTGTTGCAATTGTAACAAACATTCAAGCGTCGATGTACAACGGGTACCTGGTTACTTACTCGTGTCTTCAGCTTCGCCATGTACTCCTCCCAACGTGAAACGACCTGTAAACGAAACAAGCGTACAGTTAAATTCAACAACAACTACAACTTTATTGGGTACTTCCATAAGTAGTACATGGCATTACCTAAGTAAGAATAAGTAACAACAATTATTTAACATCATTTCGTCTTTAACAGAACTTCTTGTCTGATATTCATTATTTGGAATATAAAAGCAGAAATGAGTCTACATAAAAACGGATCAGCGTTAGTAAAAAGGAATAACATTTTAGAGTTATGATCAAAGTTTTCAAAGCAAGGAGACTTTCTTGCGATTTTGTTGTTAAGTTCTAATCGAAACTATCATACAAAGGACAACAAAAAAGCACATGTTTTTCATCTTCAATTTCATTAGAATGGCAGAAAGAACAGATTCTTTGACTGAAAAATACGAAAACGAAGAGTGGATATAATACCTGATACAAGTAAAAATACCCCGCAGTTTCGCATGTGTAAGAGACATCGCCATGAACACCCAGACTTTCCTGGCAACAAAAGAAAAGAAAACTAAATTCAGCCCATCTGAACTTGACAATCAAAAGAGCAAAAATAAAAAACATGCCTCGCCAACCGAAAGTAAAATGCACACTAATATCAACTTGTTTGCAGCTAGTTCTCCATGCTTACAGCTATGATCACGCAAACGGATTGCTGTAATCTCGTCAGTTGTTTCGTTACTTTGCAACAGGTGATCGGATTGGCCGAAGCAACAGTTAGGATTTACTTGTTTAGTTTGTTTTTGTTTTCACGTTCCTCTGTGTGACTTTTGTACTCAATGAATTTTTTTAATTTTTCCGTTAAGACAATCCTTAAGACAATTCCATTGAAAAGTGCTTACCTGTAACCGTTGCACTTCCTTTAGAAGCTCCAGTCTGCTGGCTAAAACAAAATTTACACGACCGTACCTAGAGGCATAAAAGAATTGTACATTAGAACTAACACTCTCCGTGACCAGGCTCTATGACGTCACAGGGCCGACGCTTAACATGTTTGGTTTACTTTAACTAAACTGAAAAAAAAATTCACCGGGAAGTCGGACGGTTCATGGTGATTTGTGAGCAATTCTATGCGCACGAGATAAGGTAACAAGCTTGCAAAGACCACATGAATATATGATAGCTCGATTGAAATGGTGAGACATTTTCATCAAGACCCAATCTCAAAGCAGCTGAGTCACTCACATACCTGCTGAAATCCTTCTCAGTTTCTAGAGCTTCTTCTCCGTGGCCGAGACGAAGCAAGTGGCGCTCTTCAATGTCCAAAGCCATGATCTTCTCAAAAAGTTGATTTAACGCCTGTCGTAAAAGAGTTGGAGTAATAGAGAGATTTACACCGCGTTCGTGTGAAACGGCTAACGTCAGCTCGCCCTTTCGCGTTTCACGTAAAATAGAGTGAACCTTTCTGCTTTAGCTTCGCGTGAGTTCACGTAATGGTGCATGTGAAGGCGCCCTTGAATGACTTACAAGGAATAGTTTTGGTGCCCTTTTTCCGGCAATTAACTTCTACTCTGTGAGAGAAAAGGTGAAGAAAGTTTTACGTAAGCGGCAAACGCGAAACAGGTTACTTTCAAGTGGAAACGGATAAGCGCAACCGGTAAACGTGATGCTAAATCTCTCTATTAATAGCTGAGAGTTTGAGCTGCTTAGTTTGATCGTTTTAGGATTACAAATTAAAATTGTACTGATCATTACTAGAAGAGTTTATTCAATCCCTTATGACAGTTCAGCAAGTACTGAATGCTTCTTTTCCTTTACATCATCAACTTGTATTAGTTAGACGAGCTTACCTGGTTAGAATGGGTCACGAGCAGTGTTCGCTGTTCTGGAAAATTGTGATAAAGGTTGGAAATAATCTGTACAGCGACATCTGTCTTTCCTGTGCCTGGTGGCCCCACAACCTGCAACACCAGAAACGTGTTGAGTAATGTTGGTTCCAAAAACAAAACAAAACAAAACAAAAACAAACATTTCCTTGTCTGAGAACACAAAAATAGCTGACCTTTCGACCCAAACAACAGAGTCGTACTAACCGTTAGGCCACCGTGTCCCTCATTGCAGAAAAAAACTTTAAATCGAAATACTTATCCAGAAAGAAACAAACATGATTTACCATTGTGAGCCCGGGCTGCATGCCCGCTCTTATGGCCTCTACTTGGGTTGGAGTGAACGGAACAGCATTCCTGTCGAAGAATAGGTGAACGAATGAAATAATACATCTCTTCTTTCCTATACAAGTAAAGTTAAAAGAATCCGAACGTCTCCTAAAAACAAAACACAACAACAACAACAACAACAACAACAACAACAACAGCAACAACAGCAACAACAGCCTCCCGATTAGCTCAATGAATAGAGCGCTGGGCTGTTGTGCGGGAGGTCGAGGGTTCAAGCCCCGGCCGGACCAACACTCAAGGTCTTAAAATAACTGAGAAGAATATGCTACCTTTCTTTAACATCAAGAAATGGTTAGATATTCTAGTCTTCTCGGATAGGGACGAATAAATGGATGTCCTGTCTCCTACAGGGGTAGGAGTATGAGACGTTAATTTCCTACGCACGAGATTACTGTGTGATGCATGTCCTCCCCTGGGGTGGATGGGTGGGATTTACTGGGTGGACTACTCGCATGGTTCGCAAATGTTCCGTTCTTGTCCTACCCTACCCTACAGCGGTAATGCAGTGAAAATGGTTAGAAAAAAAAACTGATGGCTTGAGCGACGCAGGATTTTTACTCCAATTCTAAGACGGGTCCTCCTAAACAGTGTTTCCACAGCAATAAAAACAATAAGAAATAACTTACTTTTTCGGCTGATTAAACGGATAAGGTCCTCGGTTGGGAACCACGTATGGGTCCACCAATAACTCCTTCTTGACTTCTTTAGGGTCTTCTTCATCGTGTTTCCGTTTCTTACTAGAAGACGATGTCTCGGGAAATGTTATCCTATCGGTAGAAGATACAAAGAAGTTGGAAGTTTCTACCATAGTACTTTTCGGTAAGTTTTAATTTTCATCATTAACTAGAATAGGGAGGTATTTCAGGGAAAATAAATTATACCATTTTTAACTTCTTTGAAACAATAACCGACAAAAACTAAGGAAGGCAGTCTGCATAAAAAGCGAATTTTTAGGCCACCATTTAACCACTAAATTCGATTGGAAAACGACCAAAGTATAAGGCACAATATTAGTTTTCTATTCTCGTGTTACAATTTTAAAGTTCAAGTGCAACAGGACAAATAAGAAATGTAAACTGAAGACAGACGAAGAGTCTTACATGAATGGCGGTACACGCTCAGCAGGATCGTCAGTAGTACACTGAAAATAAAATAAATAAAAAATAAATAAAATAAATAAATAAATAAAATAAATAAAATAAATAAATAAAAAATAAATAAATAAATAAAATAAATAAATAAATAAATAAAATAAATAAATAAATAAAATAAATAAATAAATAAATAAAATAAATAAATAAATAAATAAATAAAATAAATAAATAAATAAAATAAATAAATAAAATAAATAAATAAAATAAATAAATAAATAAAATAAACAAAAAATAAATAAAATAAATAAATAAATAAAATAAATAAATAAAATAAATAAAAAATAAATAAAATAATTAAATAAATAAAATAAATAAATAAATAAAATAAATAAAAAATAAATAAAATAAATAGATAAATAAAATAAATAAAAAATAAATAAAATAAATAAATAAATAAAATAAATAAAGCAAGAATTTTTCTTTGTGTAATTTTACAATGAAGCGTTTCGTAAAATGGCTGAAGAGACCATCGCAGTTCAAACAACACAGACCTACCTTGACTGTATATTGAGGAAAGCAAGATTTCAGGTGCTCAAAGTCAAGAAACGTGTCGTTGAAATTCAGTTGTCGGATCTGGTTTGGCATTCTGTATACAACAAACATAAAAAAGAACGTTATTTGACAAACCCGATCTGCTTTTCTCCTATCCCAGCGCAAAACTCGTGTCATCTACTAAACGAATTGAAAATCGACCCTCGTCGCGATTCCGTCGCAAGAATTTTTCTCGCGCTTGCTCAATGACGACGGTCACTTATTTTTGCTCTGTGTTCCCATTGGCTCGTTAAATCGTTTACCTCTCTTCTGATTGGCCGCAATTTCCTGGCTTAAAATGGTATTTCTACACGGAATTCAAGACTGACTACTTATTGCCGTTGCTCTTAAAAACCAAAATCAAAGTCCGAAAGGGCGAGAGGAACAAAGCCAGTATGATAAATTGATAAGGTGTTATTGTACCTGCTGTAATGAGCTGCACCAGGATCGTCATATCCTAGGAAAATATCATGAAGCCAGTCTGGTACGATACATTCTGTGTTCATTAAATCACGGATGGTCTCCAAAACAGCCTACAGGGAACGACGTTCAAAGATAAAGTATTTGATAGCAAAGATGTGACAAAGCACGCGAGAATACGCGTTACGTCAATCTCACTAAACCTTTTCAACGGAAAAGTTCACAAAGGTGACGAACAAAATTGAAAACATGATTCGACCATTAGCATTCTTTTCAGTTTAAAGTGTCTTAGCGAGGGCTTTGCCGTGGTCTGGTAGACGTCAAAGGGTACCGGAAACACAGTAGTTACTTTCGTCTTCCGGTTACGAATTGGGTTCAAGGAAAATGATGTGAGGCAAAACTGAGCACTTACTCTTTAACTCCCAAGATCTGGTTGGCAATTCCCCCCTCTAGTGACTACATATCTCCATGTAAATTACTTACAAGAATTTGGTGTTAGATCGAGATAACAACTTCTTCCTAAATATGAGTATTCTCATTAACTGTTTGTTGGATAATTTATACAGGTTTTAGGGAGAAGTTACATGTTTATCACTGCTGGGGGTTAAAGGGTTATGAGTGAAGTAAACATATTCGTGTGTCAGATCTCCTTCAGAAAACTAACCACATGTCCTCCTAAATTTCAAACTAAGGGAAAACACGAATGGTGAAGACTTTTACTTCAAGTCAATTTGAATTTATGGCAAAAACCACGTCAAAAAAACATGAAATAATCAATTGTCAGGGCGGGAGAAATTCTCACATGTAACGCCAAGGGTTTGGTAAAAACTGTTAAAGAAGGATTTGTTCAAATATCACTCGATTTCCCGCCCTTTCGTGGTTTTGCCGCCGAGGACCGCGGGCTTCGGTATTCTTTTCTTTACGGTAGCGGCCATCGTCGTTTTGTTATGTTTTGAGCTCGAAATAAATTACTTTCTTTAACGACTTCCTCCTGGTTATTCAACTGTTCAGGTAACGAGAACAAAAACCACTCTGTAAACTTAAAATATTTATCACTGCCTACCTTGAAGTTGTTTTCTTTAGGTTTCCGTCTCAAAAGAATATTGAAAGTTTCATATACATCCTGAAACGACACAAAGTGGTAAAAAAAATCAGAATGATAAGTATCAAAAACTTACATTACATTCTCAACTTTCCAAAATTACTTCTGCTACTGTTCCTAAGATTGTTTCCGAGGCCTTACGACTGAATGTCTTGACATCAAGGCCAAAGCAATCCCAACAGCCATGAACATCAAAAGCATCCAAAAGAAATCTGCCTGGCGCACAAAAACGCGCCTAGATTGGCATTCAGTTTGGTGTTTAATCGTTTGAGAAGCGCAAGTTTTCTGCGCAAATCAAAAATTATTGGGGGGTAAACCCAATAACTCCCGGAATACTCGAGACAGTCAACAGAAAGTTGCTCTCGTCATATAGCAAACGAGTAACTAGACACAAACGGAAGAATCTACAGACATAGTACATGAGTTTGCCTGCAGGAGGATCAAGCGATTGTTACCTCAGCGCCGTGGACAGTCTCCGCCATATCCTGTTGGTATTGGTTCGTGTCCAACCACAAGCGGAATGTTCTGTCTTCTCCTTTAAATTCAGGTTTTGGTTCAGGACCTGAAGAAAAAACAGTCAGATAATAAATAAACAGTTTGTTCTATAAAAATGCCATGTAATTTCTCACGCGCACTTTTTCCGCGCTCGCCGATTTTTTCCCTTTTTATTTAAGCGCGAAAATGCCAAACGTAGCAGTAAACACTCAGCCGCCTAACACGGATCTAGAAAAATAAACATTCTTACAATAAAATTTCTTTAAAAATGCTGCACCTACCTTCCTCGATTACTTTCCCTTGTTCATCTAACATCCCCTCAATTTCGGCTCCACGGACATAATCAACTCCGAACTAAAAGACACAAATGATACTATAAATGATCAGTCTGATTATCTGGTAATCTGTGCCACTACGAATGCAAAACCACACGCTTTATTCCCATAGTTTTTGATTGGAAATTGTTGCAAGTTTCAATCTTCTAAGATAATAGGTTGTTACTTATTGCGACGCACTTACAAAGAAATACTCAGCTTTGGTAAAGTGCGACATACAGAGTGCAAAATGCCGATAAAACGAACCTGTTCTCGGAATGGTTTTGAACGGTCATACTTCACTGGGCCAGGATGGGTCGGCCGCACAGTTACCAAAAACACCACGTCATGTTTCCTTAACGCTGAAATAAAATAAAGAAATTTTAAAAAATGCTTAAAATACCGATCTCATGTCACTAGTGAGTAAGCAATTTGGGCGAAGCGGTGCTGAAGTAGCTATTAGGCCAGACTTTGGTTTGAAAGAACCACGTCTTAGCCATTTAATTCCCAAGATCTGATTGTCAATTCTCCCCTCTGGCTGCTACACAATTCTTTGTTAACTTAGTGATTAGTGGCGAGAATTTGGTATTAAATCGAGATAACAACTTCTACCTAATTGGTTTGAGTATTCTCGATACCTTTTTTCTGGATAATATATGGATATCATGGGGAGAGGTTACATATTAATCACTTCTGGGAATTTAGGGTTAACCCTGGCCTAACCGTCATACTATGTTCTTAAACAAGACACTTGCATCTCACAGTGCCCCTCTCCAACGAGCGAGGAGAATAATTGGAAACCGGCGCGCTATCAGGGAAAACTTGACAACTCGCTATTGGGCTACTTGCCATGGACTGTTGGAGCAGGCCGGACAAGGAGAGCAGCAAACCTCCTAATCATTTTTTGCTGAGGACACTGGGATAGGTTCCGACGGTAGAAGCCTATTCCAGGCTTGGCAAAAACAAGTCAAACCGCGGGCGCGCGAAAAGCAGCGAGTTGTGGGCAGTGTCCTTGATAACCGCCTTTTTTCGATCTCGAACTCTTGATAAAACATCACCAAAGCAATACCTTCCCACTCTCCTTTCACAATGTCCCTCATGTTCAAGTTGATGGTCACGTCGGCTCTAACCTGAGATGGGCGAGTCTCACCGATATTTGGTTTAGATACCTGTGGAACAACAACAGAACTTACACATACACTTCACCTGGATGTATAAATTTCATTCAGAAAATGTAATGTTCATGTTACGAACCTCAATGACGCTGAAGTTGCTTATTTTCTGCAAAGAATAATAAAAAAAAAAATTGCAAAAATTTTTAAGTAAAGCATCTTCCTGAGACTGCCTAACTTATTTCAAAAAGAATATTTATTTGTCACTTACTGTGCCCATTCTTGCCCAACCAGCAAACTCTGTCTGCTCCATTTCGTTTTGCCTGAAAAGAAAATGAATGGGTGAATAAATGAATGAATGAACAAATCAAATTAAAACAAGGCTTTTCCTATTTTATACCACATAGCAGGTGTCTGTATCTTCTTCATTCAGAACTTGTGACTTAAGAAGCTTACATTCAAATTTCTACATACCAGGGTTTCATTCTAGCAATCACATCCTCCATGTCCTGACGGATCTCATCTAAGATAAAAAAGACACATGAGCAATTAGCACAAAATCAAAACACAAAAAAAAACACAACATTCATGAACATCACAGTGTTTTCACAGGGGTACCAAAAATCACCCCCTTCCCACAGCCAAAAGGAAGTACCAGTAACCTTAGATAAGACCAAGGAAAAACGATGGAATGAAAAATATTGTTATTGAAATAAAGATAAAACGTTTCAAAGCCATGAACAGTAACGGAAAGTGAAAAACGTGTCTATGTCAAATATTCTAGGAGTGTTAATTTTTTAATGGCCCATACCTCTTAGGACCAGACAGGTAAGCAAAATATAAAACCACTACTCTGCACAAATTACTGTGCCTCTGTAGCCGAAAAAAAAATTAGCCATTCTTTTAGACTCAACATAACATAATAACATTCCACAATGGTCGTTTACAGGAAATATACAAACAAACAAAATCTATGTGTACACAAGAGCAAAACAAAACCAATTTTCATTACATGTAGATTCCAGCCTGAAGAGATTGAGATTGCGCAGCAGATAATCATGAAGGGTCAAGAACTGCAAGTTCAACTTTGGAAGAGCGAGAGTGTCTGTGGGAAAAAAACATTTAAAGTTTAAAAAAATATTCAATTGAAAATTCCATCATAACTTCGTATTGGCCACTGCAATCTCTAAAGACCTCCAATTCAATTACCTTCTGATGAATAATATTCTGTTGGAACAATATTTTCATCCCACAAAATCTGTAAAACAAAAGAAGATTATTTCTTAAGCCTTTAAAACCTGACATCAGTTTGCATATTCTGCATACTGTTCTCCATACATTTCTTCTAGACCTGACAAGGAGAATTTGTTTAACAATCAAGAACTCCTTAAGTCAAGGTGATCATTTCTTTTATTCTCCTGACCTTAATGAATGATTCAGGGGGGATACTGTATGGAGAAATTAGATAAAGATCATTCTTCTGGGATTAGTACTGCAAACTGGCTGTTACAAACTGGTGACCAATGAAGATAAAAAGAATCTTTGAATCAAGTAAAAAAATAAATAAATGAACAAAAAGAAACATGGCATTTACCTGTTCTGTGGGATAAAGTGGCATTTCATTAATGGCATCAATTTGAGAAAGGCGTCGTTCATGTCTAGAAACCTGTGAAATGTGCAAAAAAAAAGTTAAGATTGTTATTGTTATTGATGCTACCAGTATCAGAAGAAACAAAACCCATATCATCTTTTCACAGCTCAAATTATATTTACTTTATTGAGCTTTTTACAGTAGCTGTAATTACAGAGGAGAAATTTTTAGTTAGATACTACTGAGCTGCAGGGAAGTCTTGGTTTCAGTCTTGAGTTCTGTCTTTGAACTGCTCTGGAGAATTGGGATTCATTATCTGAACAGCAGGAAGTAATCTAGCCTTAATCTGCTGGCCGTGTACCAAATTTTTTAATTATGTTATCTCTGATGTTAAAGGTATTCAAAGCAACAAAAATATTAAAGTACATTAATATTACAATGTAATCTTACCAACATCTCTAGAAGAAACTCTCTGTTATTCTCCACTCCTGCATCATCTGGAGATGGCAACAGCTTCAAATAAGCTGCTACCTCATGAAGTGTTTTATTCCTAAGAAAAAAGAAAACATCAGAACAGGATTTTGGTGAAATTCTTTTGGATACGAGTACAAATGGAATGTGGGCACATGATGACCTTAAGGAGGGGATGAAAGTTTGGATAAATTTTGAAATTGGAAAGAAAAAGAAGTGAGGAAAACCTGGCACTTAGGAACTTGTGGCACTCCAAATGCAATTAAGGTGGCTAGGAAAAAAAAAACTTACGACAAGGATCCAAAATGTTGCAGAAGAGCTTCCCTTGTGTCGATGCTGGCAATATTACTCATAGCAAAGTCATGAAGTTCTGGAAAATACTTGAACACTGCTCGCTAAAAATGGAAATAAAAGTGGACCATAATTTTACTGGTCACATCCTAGGAGATCCAGGCTATGCCTTGATGAACCCAAAAATTGAGGAAACAACATTATGCACCTGTAATGAAGCCATTTTGTTGTAATGAATGTCAACCATCTCATGATCAGTGAGGGCCATTCCTAAGGGAAAAGCATCAAAATGAAATACCTATGAAAACTAAAGATGCGACATTAAAGACGTTATGTGGGTATATAAGCATTTTTAACCTTTGATACTGCGTATTTATTACACGACTCGGGCAGTCAGAGGGCCAATAACTAAAATTAACCAATCAAAATGCTCTATTGCCAGTCAATATTCTCTCAGTATTGGACCGGGCACTGTCCCGAATGGCCCCGAATGATACCGCACTTGTGTCCCTTTGAACTTCAGTCGTATAATAAATCTCTTATTAACCAAGCTTGCTTGGGACCGTACTGGAAGAATATCGGCCCTCGGTCTTTTTTGTACTGTCAAGACCTTGGGCCAATATTCTCCCAGTACGGCCCTTGCGCTTGGTTAATAAGATATATGTATAGTACAAATTGTCAAATATTTGTGAAATATCCACTATACAGTGTTGCAACTCAACATAAAAAATTAGCAATAAATTATAATTTTTTGTTCATTGAATGGACATACCTGTAACATCATTTATCTCAAAACCAGTGTAAAACTTCAACATATCCAGCAACTGTTGGAAGAGGAGGGGGTGTTTGTGAGGCATTTCAGATCAGAGAGTTTTATGGCTGTTATACACAATTATTCACCATAATTTTGATGGTTCAAGCTATTTTCATAACTCTGTCATGCAGAATATTCCTTTGTTATTTACACAATTCTCAATCTGCTACATTTTTGTTTATGAAAAACTGAAAAAAATTAACAAGGATAATCAATGAAAGAGCAGTCTGTCTCTGAAGCCTCTAGCATTCACTTACTTGTTTAAATAATCTCCCTTCTGATTCTCTTCTCACAAGACCAGAAAGGTGGCACTTAACCTGCAAAATAATCCCAAAATCAAATGCACAGATCTTATACATTACAGATCAGATTACATAGGTACAAATATGTTGCAGGTATATATGGAATTCTAACTGGTAAAATGATGTCAAAGTGTGTCAGTAGTTCTGTATTTTTCTTTGTTAACTATGACAGTTTTCTGGAATGTTAAGCAAGCTGAAAATCAAAATACACTACCTATGTTTCACTTCAAAAGTATTCTTCATTTTTTATTTTTCAATTCAGGTAATAAATATCAAACTGGGTTAATAATTTTTGAACCAAGAAAAATTTTTACCTAAAAAATATATATACACTTCAACATAAACATGCATGTTTTATTAGTAATCTTACCACTAAATGGTGATCATCCACTAATGTATTGAAAAATCTCCTTGTTGGCAACAATGCCTATTAAGACAAAATTGAGATAAATCAAGACTACATAGATAGATAAGATCTTTATTGACTTGGAAAAAATAAAAGAAACACGTCCAGAGACAAAATGTCTGGACTTACAATTTCCTACATATATCAATTCATTATGTATATACAAGACTAAGTGGCTACACAAATTCGAAAAGACATCTATTAAAAAAGCAACGTTTAAAACGTTCGGTTCTAACTAGAGGCAGGATGTAATTATGTCCTACATACAAAGTATTGGTCATCTTAAAAGTTCAACACTGCTAGTGAGAGAACAATCAACCTTTACATCTACATGTATTGTACCTTGCAAGACATTGACTGCGAAACTCAGAAAACCCCAAAAGGTAGAAATATTTGGAATGTAAGTTTATGGTTAGAATACAATATTTGTAAGCTGGACAAAAATTACAATTCTATTGATCATTGTGTACCTCTAAGTCAACCAAGAGTTCAAGGAACCTTTCACAGTAGTGAACCTTGTCCATATCCACAGGGCCTGTGTATATTTGAAAAAAACAAAATCCATTTACTTTTTTTTACAATTAGCGTACAGAACATGCTCTGATCACAGGGAGTAAATACAGTGATACATGAGTAAGCAGGTATTGGTTGGATGTATGGTTATATATGCATATCAACAGTAGCTCTCAGGGTTGTAGCTAAGAAATTACACTGCTGGCTGAAATTTCAAGGGAGGTGGTTCAAACGTGGTGAGTTATTGTAAGTGTGTAACCTTGGAAGTGCCAGTGATCACCACAATTTCATTCAGCAAATTTTGCCAGCAACCAGTGCTTAATGACAACCCCAAGCTCTAAAAACATTCTTCTACAGACTATGTTTGAACAGAAGCTACCTGAAGTCCTCCTCTTTAGACTGCCACTGATTTTGATTGGCTGCTTGCCATTCCAAGCAGCCCCAGCTCACAGTTATCAGAGAGGGGGGAAGGAGGGGGGGAAGGAGGGGGAAGGAGGGGGAGAAGGAGGGGAGGGAGGAGAGGAGGGGAAGGAGGAGGGCATGGAAAGGGGAAAAAAACTGATATAGTGAGCAGCAGATCAAGTTCATTGACAATCTAGAGAAGGGTGCTATTTAACAATTATTCCACGAGCGTATATCCATTGGCTATCTATCATCTCATATCCATTGGATATGAGATGATAGATAGCCAACGAGGCGCGAGTGGGACTCCAACAAGTGCAAGTGGAATAATTGTTTTATTAAAAACGCTAAATTAAATTATTAAATTTTACTAAATTTTTTTTAGCTCCCTTTTTATTTTAAGCTGACGTGTACACTTACCATATTTGTAGATTATGGTATATTGGTTCATATACCATAATGGCTAAGCCAATAAAAAGTCTTGAATTGCATTATCCAATGATCCAGTTTTTAATAATAACTATTAACATGTCTAAGGTCAGTATTGGTTAGTGGTGAGGTCTTGAGGTCTTGTTTTGGTTTGACTGTGAAAATGAGATCAGTCCACAACAACTTACCTAACTCAGGAATTGATTGTAAAATGGTCACAAACTTCTGAACAAGATTGGATAGATATTTTCTTTCTTTCTCTTGTCTAAGAATAAAAAAAAAACAAACCAGTTAACATTGTAATCCTGTGCCTAAAAGTAAACAATGTTATACAGATGGGAATTTCGAACAATACACAATCCTAAATTTTAAATTGTCAATTGTAAAAGAGATTTGACAATTAAATCTATCTCCCATTTTACAATATTGCATGCAAGTACAGTAATTACTGTATTATTTTGTACATTTACTACAACAACAGCTTAAGTAGCAAAAACTGGACTGCAAAAGTTCAATTTCTTCTGCACACAGTTCACAAAAACATTGTCCTGATTCTAGAGATCTGTCCGCCCTCTGACTAACAATATGTAACTGCCCTTCTCCCAGAGATATACATTAACCGTAACATATTCAGGAAAATGGATCTAGCACTTACTTTTTCTTGATATCTTCATCTGCCTGGGCCTCTTTCTTTTTCAAGTGTTCCCAGTATTTTCTATACTTCTTGGGCACACTCTTCAACTCTTGTTCCAGACGTTCCTTTGGCAGAAACAAACCCAGCACACTTTAAACCTCAAAGTCTAATTCTTATAACAGTTGACAATACATATTTTCTTTGTTAGAAAGTGCTGAGAATTTAGTCTTACATCCAAACAACGTCCCTTAATTGATGTTTTCCTTATTTGCTAAAAAGTATCTGTAAAATAGTTACTAATAGGAAAAATCATACTCTGATGAGTCCAGAATTCAAAGACTAGATCCACACATTGAGATTTTGGTGGTGTCCTTTGAATATTACTCTAACATCCCATTGTGCAGGATTCCCATTGGCAGATACACTAGTCTTATATCAAAATTAAATCATATCTACACCACATTTTCAATTTTTTTCTTAACCTCTGCGTTTTTTAACATTAGTCAAAAGAAACTGGCATTTGCTGGAGTTGGTCCCTGAGTTACAGTCTTACATTCTGTATGTCAGTCATCAACTGAAGGTGCAGCAAGCTTCATTTATTTAAAAGCTAACTTTGTACCTTTAGTTAATATAATTTCCAGTCCAATATTCTCAATTTGTCAATAATATCAGACTTCTTTGTACACTACACCTAAATAAACAAGACATACCGGAAGAAGACAAATCCACATTGATAGAGACACCAAATGTTGCAGTTGTTCTCGGATTAGATCCATTTCCTATAAAACAAAGTTACATGTCTGTGAAAATGTTGAACTTGCAACATATTATCACTTTAAATTAACTTACATGAGACTTCATCATTCAACACAGTGTAGAAAAGGAATTCATTTTGAATAGTAATGAGAATCAGTGGAAGGTAACTGTAGGTAGGCTAAAGTCATTGAGAAAGATGTGACCTACCAGACTGTTAAAACAATGAATCAAAAATGTCAAGACAATCGACTGCTCCTTAATTGTCACCACCTGGAATTTAATAAAAAATATCGGGTCATTATCTATGAACTGTTTATAATTAAATAACAGTTGACATCCTGACATCAGTATGCATTTTCTCCACACTGTTCTCTCTACATTTCTTAAGGAGCTAACGAGGAGAATGTGTTGAACAATCAAGAGCTTGTTTAGTTGGTGATCATTTCCTTTATTCTCCTGACCTTACTGTGTGATTAAGGGGTGATATTGTAAGGAGAAATTAGATGCTAATCACTCTCAAGGGTCAAAGGGTTATAACTAAACACTGCCTGTTTATTGTTTAAATTATAAAGTTTATGAATTATCTGTGAAGAATTGTTCTGCGTATGTTTCTGTACTATTGTTTCAAGTTTCCTTGGTTTTCTAAGAATATTTTACATACGTCTTCATTGGCCAAGCTGATTTCCATGATACGCTGGAAAAATCCATGAAACTGCTCTGGATTTTGTTTGAATGACTAGAAATAAGAATAAAAAGTAACTTGTCAAGTATCAAGATTATCTAAAAATACACTTACGCTTCTATTAAGAGAAGATTTTTTTCATATCCTTCCCAGGTCAGGTCATGTTTTACAATTAACCTCCCAGGGGGTTTCATTAAATAAATATTTTCAGCAGGAGAGTAACTGGTTTTCACAAGCAGGCAAAACTTTTGGAATTGAACTTCTTTATGAGATAAACTTTCCTCCAGATCGTCAAACCAGGTGGGCAAAACCGTCCTCACAACCAGTCCATTTGCCCAGTGCCCAGGCGCTTAATAAAACTCCTGACTTCATCCATAACTTATACCATTATCTTCACCCTTTTCAACCTCAACATCAGTATGCATATTTTCCACACCATTCTATTTGCATTTCCTGAGGCGCTGACAAGAAGAGTTTGTTTAGCAATCAAGAATATCTTTAAATTAATAACTGATCATTTCCTTAATTCCTCTGACTTCAATGCACAAAACTCCTACCTCCCATGGTGGTACGCCTTCCCTAAACTTTTCATTCACCATCACAATGACAGACATGACATGCTCAACAGAAGCCTGGAAGACATCACAGTTAAAATAACAACAATTCTGATCATTCACTGTTACACTGTAAGATATCTTTATTTAGTATACATGACTCTCAAATTCCACTCCCTCTCAAGATTAACTTTCTCAACATAAAAAAAGAAACAACAATTCTCAAGGTTTTTTTTTTTAAATGTATGTTCACAAACCTTATCTGCATTGAAATTGGGCCACAAATAATTTTCCAAGTATTGGCTGAACTCTAAGAGCATGGCTCGCTTCACAGAAAACCTGTTCAAAAGATGAACAGAATCATTACATGTTCTTTCAGTTCCATCCTACTTACTAACACATTTAACGGTAATCAGACAATGACATCATTTTTTTAAAAGGAAATTAAAAGCAAAAGCTCCGACCGATCAGTTATCAAGTGCAAGCCATCAATATCATTTTTAATTGGAACAGAAGCTTGACAACTGCTTCCTCTTGATCACACAGCATCAGTATGTACATTATCTAAACTGTTTTCTACACATTTCCTAAGGTGCTGACAAGGAGAATTATAACATAACCAAAGTAAAGCACGCGCTCTGATTGGTCAATTTAGCGTCCCCCATTTGCCCATGTGTTTACGCTGCTGACGTGAGAAATGCAAACACTATTTTTCTGCGCACGCTTGTTTTTTCTGGTTGCGTAAGATTTGTTAAATAAAAGGGAACTCTTTAGCTACAATGTATCAATGTTATGTTATAAAACAAATGGTAAACACCACAGCGTACACTATTGAGTTATGGATGCACTTGGGAGGTTTGCTAGGCACTCAAGAAGCTAAAGTCACTCTCGGCTATCACCTCGAGCAACTCTTACGCTTCTTTTGTGCTTAGCAACCTCCCCCATGCATCTATAACTCAATAGCGTACGCTGAGGTGTGTACCATTTATTAATTTGTATAAATATCAAGAGCTCCTTAGTTGTTGATCATTTACTTTATTCTCAAAACCTTAATGCTTGACTCAGAGGTGTCATTATAGGGAGAAATGATGTATTGGTCATTCGTTGGGATCAAAGGGTTAATAAGACCATTACTTACCTGCTGCCTTTAATTTCATCTCTGTAGATGTCATCAACAGTCTAACACAAACAAAATAAAAAGTCATTATTTCTCCAGTAAAATGTACTAGTGATCCACCTGTAGCACACTGTGTACTCTTCTCAGTAACAAGAACAAAATCACTCTCTTTGTAGTTAGCTCACCTCCTTTAATTGTCTAGTAGTTTACATGTCGTTCTGTTTAGTCAATTTTAACATTTATTGAATTTTCTTTCATCAGAGAGGTGCCTGCATCTACCTAGCTTCTTTTAACATGTGTTTTCACATGAGTTTATCACAGAAAATAAGATTTCTTCCTTTTTTATGCATAGACCAAGTTTGTACCTGAGGATTGTAGGGTTTCTTACTTTCTCCAGGAGCCCAATACTGACCTGCAAGCTGTAAAAAAAAAAAACAAACAAACAAAAAAGCAAGAAATTGACAAATAACCATACATGCTATGCTCTTTACCAAGCATACTCTACATCTACAGAATAAACGACAAGTTATTGTGTTTTCTCTCCATTATCGAGCCATACTGGAGTTATGTTTGCACCAAGGCACCGTTTATCTCCTTAACTTCCATAGAGAACCTACGAAAGAAATATGTCAGATCTGGAGAAATTAACTGAAAATCCGACATATCTACTGTGGTTCTTCACGCTAACGCAAAGGAACCAGAAAAAACTATTAAATATTTTAAGTTTGCGTCCTAAAAAGAAACTCTCGAACCCAAACTTTGCAACCGTCTAAAGATTCAGGTAAAAGAGAACTAGGAACACAGCTGGCATGGGATGATGTTTACAATTACGAACTTCTTCCTTCAACACTGAGTAATCGAAAATAATTTTTTTACTGTACCTTGGTGATTCGATCTGAAGAAATTTGCTCCACTGTAGGAACTGCATTCCTTGTACGGCCTGCAGATTTCTTACTCATATTTTCACTTCTTTCTAACAAGTTTAGCACGTGCTGACAAGCTCTTGCAGACGTCCTCTCTACGTAGTCACAAGAGAGATCGTTCTTATTAACAAGTGTTCGGATTACATTGCAATACAAAAATTTACTCTAGGACAAAGGTGTTCTGTCTCGTCTCTTGCAATAGGTTCTTTGTCTCAGATAAGGTAAATTTGACGAGTGAAATTTTACACTTTCTACGACTGTTTAGCCGCCATTTTAAAAATATCCAGATAATGACTGGCTGAGAATAACCTGGGCATGAGAGGTCGCCGTCTCTTACCCAGTCTCCGCATGTCGCGCTCCGATGCTCTTCCCTCGAACTTTACGATGAGTTTAGCCTTGAGTACATATTTTTTCGCGCTCCTACCCTCGCGTGTGACTCCCGCTTCACGCTCGCCGAGTGCCTGTCTCTATTTGCCTCAAAACCGCGAACCCTAAATTGGTAAGACACTTTCCTTCATGCACTCTCTTTCTCCTCTTGTTTCGTATCACGGTCCCCTTCACAGGGTACAAGCAGTCAGGGGCCAAGGACTCGAAACAACGAAACGAGAAGACCCTATTCCCATTGGATGTACGCAGATTCTTTCCTGAGGCTTTTCTGGGGATGCTTCAGTCACGAAATAATAGATTTAACTCCTCCCTTGGTTTTGTTTTCCTTTTTTATTTTGTCTTGGTGACGGAAGCGCGGAAAAGGGCAGAACAAAAGTCACTAAAAGAACTCGAAAGTCTTGCTCGTTACAGTCCACTGAATAACATGAACTACCAAAAATAGTTACGAAACATCCCAAGCTTTGAACAAGTTTTATTACAAGACGTATGCAAGAGCAGGATTGTAAGAAATTTTTAATGGAGATCATTTAATTTTCAAAACACTTATCTCCATTGTTTTCAAAGATTAAGTTTTCCTGTTTTAACTAGTGATCCAATGATAAAGGAAACTTAAATAATGGCGATCTGTTGACTCTTCGATTTCCCAACTGATTTTTTATGCATATTCTACAGTGGAACCTCTCGAGTGCGGAAACCGACGGGGAGGAGCAAAGTCTCCTCATTAGGGAGGAGTCCGTAAGGAGAAGTTACTATATGAGCAAAGAGGAAAAATAATGCGCGTAGCCCGCTTTTGTATTTCTTCAAGTTCGTTGGAAAGGTACACGGGGAGGCCGTCATGGAAGACAGGACATGCATACTCTGCTAAAGACTTGCATACTAGGATAAAAACACGAACGCAGGAAACGGCAAAACAACTAAACTACAAATAAACCGACGAAATAAAACCAAGAAAGGTAAAAACACGTCCTTACCGATTGTCCTCTCTGTACGCCTGAGTGGTTAGATACGCAAGATCCAAAAACTTCGCAACAAACGCAATAAACTTCAAAAACGCAAAACTTAGACCGTGTACACAGACTACTAGAAGAGACGCACGAGGTTCTAAAATACGATCTGAAGGAAACGTCACTAATATTTAACCCAGACAGTTATAATATTGTACACCAATTTTCACGTTTCAGAGAGCAAAGAAACGGTAGGAATAGCCAACATTGTTCAAAGAATTGTGCGTTTAGACATTCGTAACCGCGAGGGAAATACATTATTGCATCTAGCGACGTGGCAGAAAACGCCAGTTGATGAAAAAACTATAGGAAATGCGTACAAGCTTCTCTGCGTTAAAACCATGAGGTTAATTTTACATGCTGGGTGCGATGTAAATGGCGTGAACTTTGCTGGTAATATTATCGATAGGGGTGTAGCAGGACTTCCATGTTTACATAGTGTTTTACATTTGGCGTCGGTCCCTATTGTTGGAATTGGATTGTGATAACTTTTTGTTATTTACTCAAACAGCTAATTTGAATTCCCACGCAGACGACTCAGGGAAAAGCAGTCATAAGAAAACTATCACGATTGCGGCTTAAAAGTCTGTACAAGTGAGTGTTATGCGTGACTCCCAACCATTAAGAAATAAAAAAGCTCATCGGTCTTAATACTGCGCGAATGATATTATCTCGAAAAGCTTTATAAACAGCTCTATCAATATTAGTCGCGAGACAAGTGGCGGTCAAACGTAAGCGACAGTGATGTTTGCAACTCGCACGTAGCCTTGTAGTGTCGGAGCAATGACATCTAAAGATTTAAAGTCCGTGCTGATGTACAAGTAGTTTAAATAGTACGGAGTAAGTTCCGTTACATATGCTAAAATATTTTGCAATCCTCAAAGTGGCTATGTGTTCTCCATTTTCTCTAAGGATGAAGTAACCCAAAGTGGTTCCAGTATGGGAAGAGGAACAAGATTTGTTCCTGGAAGAAAGGAAGACCTAACTGAAAATTTTGAAACGGAACCTTTAGCGAAGGAAATATCAGGTAAGAGGATCCAGTTGAAGATCAAATTAGCTGTTAGGTAGCTCGTGCGATCTTGGTGCCAATTAATCCCATTTACGGCTCATCTACCGATATCGTTTACGCCGCACTCGCGGAAAATGACCAGCGAAAAGCGATAATAACTGAGATTGAAGAAAATTTAAAAAGTGGGAATAGAAAATATATACTGGGATTTCCAGTAAGATATAACAACTGCTGTGGATTCAGCTCCTAAGTTTGGTAGTTTCGATTTAATAGTCGCCCTGAAAAAAAAGGCAATTTTAAGCTTTTATCACACCTTCACAAGAGCTGAAAAAACAACAACGATTTTCAATTTTTGTTATTTTAAAAAAACGATATACGACTTTTTTTTAAGGGCAATTGAGGGAGATGACACAGCAGTTGAAAAATGTCCGAGAGCAACTACGAGAGAAAGATAGACAACTGAACGAAAGAAATGGACAAATAAGGGAGATGATCCAGCTATTAACGAATGTCCATGATGAAGATAGAGATGGACAACTGAGGGAAGGACAGAACGGTTGACAAACATTCAAGGACAACTACAAGAGAGAGATGGACGATTGAGAGAGAATGATGGACAAGTAAGGCAGATGAATCAGCAGTTGACAATTGTCCAAGGGCAACTACAAGAGAAAAATGAAGAAGTCTGTTCTTTGGAGGAGCGGCTGAGAGCAAGGGATCAGGAAGTGATTGAACTTGAGAAATCTTTATCAACAGCTCAACGAACCTTAAGCGAACGTTCACGCCAACAGACACCTGACTGGGTTTTTCAACTGGAAAGAAAACTGAAAAATTCAAATTCAATTAAAAGAAAACTGCCTCGGTAGTGGAGGCTAAGGAAAGGTTGTCGAAGGCAAGTATTGTGGCTGTACTGTTGCCATCAAACAGACTTACGGAGTTCTTCTTAAATCCTCCCCCTACTACAGGGAACTGTTTGAGCGAGAAATGAACATTGCCTCAAGATGCCACCATCCTTGCCTACTACAATTTATTGGAGTTACAAACGATGAAGAAAGTCCTTTGTTTGTGACGGAGCTCATGGAAACGAGTTTACGAAGATTGGTTGAGGAGCGACCTCTTTCCAGTAGTGAAACATCTGTCATTTCTTTGGATGTGGCTCGAGCATTAAACTACCCTCATCTAAAGAAACCACACCCCATTATTCTCCGGGATATCAGCGGTGCCAATGTGTTGCTGTGGCGACGAAACGACTAGTGGCGAGGCAAAGTATCGGATTATGGTGCCGCCAATTTTACGAAGGTGACCATGACAGCTTGTCCCGGTGCTGAAATGTACAGTGCGCCTGAAGCATTTACTGAACAACTAAATTGAAAGGTATTTTTATTGCCTTCTTCGTAGTAAATCGTATCCATGAAAAGAGACCATACTAAATCACCTGAGCTGTATTAAGTGGTCCGATCTCTGAGCTTTAGAAAACTCGTCTTGAGCTCATATATTATACAGACCAGACCGAAAGCGGCTATGGTTGACACAAAATAGAGCATCATGGTTCAGTCATCCTGTTCCGTTTTGAATAAGAATGAATGGCTGACTCATCTGTCATCAGCATGTAATAATATAAAAACTGGAATGCCTGAACCGAAGAGTTGAACCAAGAAAAGATTTGTAGCATCAAAAATGTATTTAATGGAGACGGCGCCAGGGATCAAATGATAGATAAGATGAAAGGTACCCCTCCGGCATGGTAAACAAGTTTTTCGTCAAATGACTGGGGCCAAGAGAAGATGAGGTCATCCTCTCTTCCTGAAACTCATTGGACATAGACTTCGGTGGCAAATAAAATGAACTTTTTAGGTGATTCCTCAGAATTGCATTGCGTGTCATTGCTCTGTAGCAAGCATGGTGACCTATCTCACTTTTTTCATTGTAGTGCTCGAAAAAGAGATTAGTAGGGAACATTTGAGGAGAGTTTCGAAAAATCGTTCGACAGCTTTTCTTTCTGATGGAATCCCTGAGGAAGTGTGATCATTTTGATTTACCCTATTTATGTTAAGGTTGATGTGTACAGCTTTGGCAATCTACTCTGCGAGATGTGCACTGGGATTCTGCCTGATCGAGATAGGCGCGAGGAACAAGTTGCCATGGTGACTGACCGCGTGTTTCGAACTCTCGTTCGCCGATGTCTGCAACGAGATCCTGAAGCGAGACCCAGTATGGACGAAATCATTAGTGAACTTGAAAGACTAGTTTAAGACAGGTTTGATACAATTTGCTCTACAAACATTTAATAAAATATTTTTACTGCGGTACAGATGGATTAAATGATAGTCCCTCATTTATGTTTGTGAATGGCACTGTCAATAAGTCGAGCGTCAACTGCGACTGGCTGATCTTTGGACAAACAAAGTGCAGCTTATCTTGAACAGAAAATTACTTTTCAACAATTTCAGTTTTTTTTTCGCACGGCATACTTTTTAATTTAGTTACACCTTTGATCTGTACTGAATTTCTTCATTCGAGTGTCATTATAAAACATTCGTCACTCTGAGTCAAAGTAAAATTTTTAAAAGTCTAGATTTTTATCTATGTAATTATTGCCAATAATAGATAACAATTCCTGAGGCCGCTTAAGATATTTTTGCTCGGATGAATATGTAATTTTGTCCCATTCAGCTCTAGGCTGCTACCGCATCTTAATCCTAGTTAATGCCGAATGTGATTTTATGTCTATGCCGGCGTGGAAAGATCACGGGAAAGTGCAAATCTTCGTGAATACAAAATAATGAAGCAATACAACGCACTTTTTATTGGTTTACAGACTTACCAACCCACCAGGGATGATAACCAACCCACAGGGTAACCAACCCATGGTAACCAACCCATGGTAACCAACTCATGGTAACCAACCCACCAGGGATGATAGGAGAAGACATGGAAAATTTCTGAATCGTAGTCCAGGCGGGACTGATTCCCAAACTTTTCTCGTGTTCTCCCAACATCGCGAGTAGGATATTATGCCGGTAAACATATAGAAAGTGCGGTATATTTCTTTTATATAATTAAGTTAAATTGTGACATTCACGTTTACTGGTGCAATAGAGGATAGCAGTTTAGCTAAGTCATCGTACGTTCCGGCTGCCGAAGGTGATTCAGGTATAAATAAAGAATTGGTATTTTATGTCAAGACACATTTCTACTTTTATTCAGGCGCTCATATGCTAGTATTTAGTCGTATTCATACGGTTTTACAATTATTTGTTTTGGATAAATCAGATACACGTACAATTTTCGATGTGCAGCATGTTTCCAAAGCATTTCAAAATCAAATAAAACTTCATCCCTTCCAAGAGTGTTTATAAATGTTTTTCTACCGTTTTTGAAGCCTATTTTTGAAAATCATGCACCATTGTGCCAGTATGGAGCTTCAACGGTGACTTGTTGTTAAACACAAACGACAGTCAGGCGCCCAACGAAACGCCGCAGGCTAAGTTCAATTACAAGACTTTGACAAAATCGACTTGTGGTTTTTTTCTGGTGTGTATTCTAAGTAGAAGATGTACAGTAAAGAGTATGATACGCAGTCTGCAAATCACATACTGGGTATGAACTGAAGCTTGGTGATAAATAGAGTATAAGACGATATAGCTAACAGTGTAATGATTAACCTCCTGTCACTGAATCAGCCATCAAACTGAATAGTGATTATTTAACAAATGTGTCTGTGTTTTGACTGGGAGGTTGAAATGTTAAATCTGTCTATCCGCGTAGCTATGCATTCCCTAGCGTAATGCACGATGTATAAAATGTATCTCAAGCCCCCAGTTCTGTCCATTTACACCGTTATATGATAATTTTCTACACTTGAAATCAAGACGCGCTCAGTTCATTACAAGTGTTTAAATGGCGTGACCACACATAAATCGTAATCTATAGACTAGAAAGAACTGTTTCTCACTCTTCTGTCTTTAACTCTTGTGGATTTATAATCCTCGACCGAATAAGGGCGAAATGAAATCTCATTCAAGTTTTGCATGAAGCTTTCCCACATTTCTCCAGATCAGTTGGGCCCTCTCCCTCCCCTCCCCAAATGATGAAATAGTGTCACACGCCACGCTTTCTCGAAAAAGAGGAATGTTTGGTTTCTAGTTGAGAGATTATGATTGTGAAATAGTGGAATTCATGCATATCACATTTGAAAATGTAACGCAACTAAGTGTTTATTCAGAGAGAACATAAAAAGGTTTGTGAACATGATTCGCTTCAGGACACTTTTTTTTTAACGAAGCAACGGCACTGCCTCGCCACAGCAGATAGATTGGACCAAAGATCGATAGGTAAAATTATCTGCTTTTCTCTTAGCGTGATCTCCAGTGAAATAAGAGTCTCTCTGTACGAGATTCTGACCTCGAAGGTTGCGTTTGTTCCTCTGCATACCGAATTCAAATTGAGCGTGGGAGAGAATCTTGAGGCCCGTTTGCTCGTGTTTTTCTTAAATGGCTAGTAATGCATCCGTGCGTAGTAACGCATCTAATGCTCTTCAAGCTGCTTTGGACGACAGTTCTCGTCTGAGTCATGTGTTAGAGGAGATGAAAGCCGACATAAGAAAAACCACTTTGGGAACGAAAATCAACGATGGCGACGACCTTGCGACTCCTCTCATCATCGCTGCTCGTGATGGAAAACTCGATTCTGTGAAGGTCCTTTTACGTTATGAAGCAAACATCGAGGCTCGTGGATCGATTAAAGTTGAAGGAGAGGTTTTGGAGGGTTGCACAGCTTTGTGGACCGCTGTTACTAATGGTCATCTTGAGGTTGTGAGACTCTTGATCGAACAAAACGCCGACGTCGACGGCAGAACGGCGACAAATTCGACTCCCTTGAGATCTGCTGCCTTCGATGGACGCCTTGATGTTGTGCAGTGTTTGGTTGAGAACGGGGCCGATGTAAATGCACGAAATTTTGTCAATAGTACTCCTCTGATGATAACATGCGGCAAGGGTCACATGGATGTTGTTTCTTTTCTTGTCGAAAATGGCGCAAATATACATTTAGAAGACAATTATGGAGAAAATTGTCTTCATTATGCTGCAGTAGGGGGAAACGTTCAGGTAGTTGATAAGCTGCTAGCTTTGGGAGCAAAAGAAAAGCACAATCTTAAGCGGCTTACGCCAGTTCTTAAAGCCAGTAATCAATGTAAAACTGAAATGGTGGAGTATTTTATCAGCCGACCGGAATGTACAAAGGAACAAAAAGTTGATGCTCTTGAACTTCTTGGTGCTACCATTGCTAATGATGGTGATGCTTATGCCATTGAAGAAGCATTCAGTTACATGAAACGTGGAATGCTGGAGAGGTATAAAGATCCGTCATGTCTTTTGCTTAAAAAGAAAATGGAACCAGTCGAAGCTTATGAAAATAGAAGAGAGAGTCAAACTCTTGAGGAACTCTCTCTGCTAGAAGGCGATGATCATGCCATCCACATGGAGGGACTTGTTATCAGAGAGAGAATCCTTGGACCTGACAATGCAGAATTGAGATACCGGATAAGATACCGGGGAGGTGTTTTAGCTGACTTTAAAGAGTACGAGCCGTGTATTGCTTTGTGGACACGAGCGATGGAAATAGCCATGAACTGCGATGTTCCAAAACCAAGGGAGCTTGACGACCTCACAGCTTTATTTTCAAAAATGGTGCTGAATGGACATAATTTGAGTCCAAAAAGTATCGAGAACGTTTTCGAAAAACTCGTCGATGCAAATATGAAACTGACAGAAGCGTTAGAGTCAGGAAAATTGCAAGAGGAGGGCAAGAATGAGACACAACAAGAATTGCTTTTCTATGCTCTCTATCTTTTGATTATATACAAAAAAGTTCAAGTTTCTCCAGAAATGAAAAGTGAAAACATTATTAACTTTCTTCAGAGATTTCTGCACTCAAATCCTCGCTCCCATCCTGATGGAAATACACTTCTGCACCTGGCTGTATGGCATAAAACTCCAGTTCCAAAGGGTCGAGTGCAAACAGTGTGTAAACTTCCTTGTATTGAGACGATGAAGCTTATTTTACATGCAGGGTGTGATGTGAATGTTGTTAACACAGAAAGAAACACTCCTCTTCATTTAGCCGTGACTTTTGTACCAAGACCTGAACGAGTAGAAGCTTTGAAAGAAATGCTGGAGTTGCTGTTAGATCTCGGTGCGGATACAAAGCTTGTAAACAAGAATGGTCAAACAGCAATGGACTGCTGTGAGACTGACGAGGCACGAAGGATCTTGTCTGCGAAAGAAGGACTGGGAACCACGAACATCGATGGTAGAGAGGTAAGATAATTTTGATTTTTAACTCTTTTTATACATTACCTTAAATTATTACGGTAAGCATCCTCACGAAATGGGAGAATAGTGAGTTTATTTCTCCATAGGATCTTGTGTTGATTATTTTTCGTAACGCCTGGTTGCCTTTCTTCGGCTTTCTGTCACTTTTAATGATTTCCAAACTCATCCGCTTTTATGAATGAAAAAATTCGTTAGGATGCTGTGATAGTCAAAAGTAGCATGTCCGAGGGTGGCTTTCAAGCTATAGCAGAACTTTAGATAAAGCTAGAGGGCAGACCTTAGAGCGGTCGACCTGTTGATCAAATTTACAAACTTGTGATCACCCGTCCTATTAATGCTTGCAAAAATAACACAAAGTAATTAAAATGAAAATTCAAACAACAACTGAGGAGAGTTAAGTCAAGTAAAACTACTGACTGGTGATCTTTGGGACTGAATTGTGATATATAAGAGCACTATGGTCACTTATTATACTTTTACAAATTTCTGTGGGTCTTTTCATTATTTTAGAGGTTGCCACACTTTTTCCTGAATATTTATTAACACAATTTTGCTGTCAGTCCTTGGAATGTAACCTGACTATGCATCTTTGTGTTTTAAATCTGGCGTCGGTTCATATCGTTGAAATTGGCTTGTAATAACGTTTTGTTACTTACCCAACCAGCTAATGTAAATTTCCACGCAGACGACTTAGGGAAAAGCGGTCATAAAGCCTGTACAAGTCAGTGTCATGCATGGCTTGCAACCATTAAGAAATCTTAAAAGCTCACGGTCTTAATACTGCCCGAGTGGTATTACCTCGAAAAGCTTCATAAACAGCTCTATCAATATTAGTCGCGAGACAAGTGGTGGTCAAACATAAGCAGCAAGGATGTTTACAACTCGCACGTAGCCTTGTAGTGTCGGAGCAATGACATTGAAAGGTTTAAAGACTGTGCCGATATACAAATAGTTTAATTAGTACGGAATAAATTCCGTTACATATGCTAAAATATTTTGCAATCCTCAAAGTGGCAATGTGTTCTCCACTTTCTCTAAGGATGAAGTAACTGGAAATTGTTCCAGTAAGGAGAGAGGAACAAGATTTGTTCCTGGAAGAGAGAGGGACATAAATGACAATTTGGAAAAGGAACCTACAGCAAAGGAAATATCAGGTAAGAGGATCCAGTTGAGGATCAAATTAGCTTTTAGGTAACTTGGGCGATCTTGATGCCAATTAATCCAATTTACGGCTCATCCATCGTTTACGCCGCACTCGCGGAAAATGACCAGCGAAAAGCGGCAATAACAACAGAGATTAAAGAAAATTAAAATAGTGGGAATAGAAAATATATACTGGGATTTCCAGTAAGATATAACAACTGTTGTGGATTCAGCCCCGATTTAACAGTCGCCCTGAAAAAAAAAAAGACAATTTTAAGCTTTTATCACACCTTCACTAGAGCTAAAAAAACAACAACAATGATTTTCTATTTTTTTAAAAAAAAAAAACATATTCGACTTTTTTTAAGGGCAATTGAGGGAGATGACACAGCAGTTGAAAAATGTCCGAGAGCAACTACGAGAGAAAGATAGACAACTGGAGGAGAGAAATGGAGAAATAAGGGAGATGACCCAGACATTTATGAATGTCCATGATGAACTACAAGAGAGAGATGGACAACTGAGGGAAAGGACAGAACAGTTGACAAATGTTCAAGGACAACTACAAGAGAGAGATGGACGATTGAGAGAGAAAGATGGACAAGTAAGGCAGATGAATCAGCAGTTGATAATTGTTCAAGGGCAACTACAAGAGAAAAATGAAGAAGTCTCTACTTTGGAGGAGCGGCTGAGAGCAAGGGATCAGGAAGTGATTGAACTTGAGACATCTCTATCAACAGCTCAACGAACCTTAACCGAACGTTCACGCCAACAGACACCTGACTGGGTGATTTCACGCGATCAAATTCAACTGACAGAAAACTGCCTCGGTAGTGGAGGCTGGGGAAAGGTTGTCGAAGGCAAGTATTGTGGCTGTACTGTTGCCATCAAACAGATTTACGGAGTTCTTCTTAAATCCTCCCCTTACTACAGGGAACTGTTTGAGCGAGAAATGAACATTGCCTCAAGATGCCGCCATCCCTGCCTACTACAATTTATTGGAGCTACAAACGATGAAGAAAGTCCTTTGTTTGTGACGGAGCTCATGGAAACGAGTTTACGAAGATTGGTTGAGGAGCGACCTCTTTCTAGTAGTGAAACATCTGTCATCTCTCTGGATGTGGCTCGAGCATTAAACTACCTTCATTTAAAGAAACCACGCCCCATTATTCACCGGGATATCAGCAGTGCCAATGTGTTGCTGTGGCGACAAAACGACCAGTGGCGAGGCAAAGTATCGGATTATGGTGCCGCCAATTTTACGAAGGCGACCATGACAGCTTGTCCCGGTGCTGAAATGTACAGTGCGCCTGAAGCATTTACTGAACATCAAAATTTAAAGGTAGTTTTATTGCCTTGTTTGTAGTAAATTGTATCCATGAAAAGAAACCAAACTAAATCACTTGAGCTGTGTTCAGTGGTCCGATCTCTGAGCTTTAGAGAACTCGTCTTAAGCTCATATATTATACAAACCAGACCGAAAGCGGCTACGTTTGAGACAAAATAGAGCATCATGGCTCAGTCGTCCTGTTCCGTTTTGAATAAGAATGAATGGCTGACTCATCGGTCAACAGCATGTAATAATATAAAAACTGGAATACCTGAACCAAAAAATTAGCCAAGAAAAGATTTGTAGCATCAAAAATTTATTTAATGGAGACGGCGCCAGGGATCAAATGATAGATAAGATGGGAGATACCCCTCCGGCATGGTAAACAAGTTTTTTGTCAAATGACTGAGACCAAGAGAGGATGAGGTCATCCTCTCTTCCTGAAACTCATTGGACATAGACTTCGGTGGCAAATAAAATGAACCTATCTCACTTTTTTTTATTGTAGTGCTCGAAATAGAGATTAGTAGGGAACATTTGAGAAGAGTTTCGAAAAATTGTTCGACAGCTTTTCTTTCTAATGGCATCCCTGAGGAAGTGTGATCATTTTGATTTACCCTATTTATGTTAAGGTTGATGTGTACAGCTTTGGCGTTCTACTCTGCGAGATGTGCACTGGGATACTGCCTGATCGAGATAGGCGCGAGGAACAAGTTGCCATGGTGACTGACCGCGTGTTTCGAACTCTCATTCGCCGATGTCTGCAACGAGATCCTGAAGCGAGACCCAGTATGGACGAGATCATTAGTGAACTTGAAAGACTAGTTTAAGACAGGTTTGATACAATTTGCTCTACAAACATTTTAATAAAAAAAATATAAATATATATATATATATATATATAGGCCCAGAAGGCCGAAACAGTACTGTCTCCAGTTAGTTATATATATATATAGTATATATTTATATTTATATTTCATATTCGTTATTTTGGGCCGATCAGATCATCGCTGATCCAACTTACAAGAGTAGGAGTATCGTCCACGGTTGCCTGCTGAACATTTCACAGTTATTTTAATAAAATATTTTTACTGCGGTACAGATGGATTAAATGATAGTCTCTCATTTATGTTTGTGAATAGCACTGTCAATAAGTCGAGCGTTAACTGCGACTGGCTGATCTTTGGACAAACAAAGTGCAGCTTATCTTAAACATAAAATTACTTTTCAACAATTTCAGTTTTTTTTTCGCACGGCGTACTTTTTAATTTAGTTACACCTTTGATCTGTATTGAATTTCTTCATTCGAGTGTCATTATAAAACATTTGTCACTCTGAGTCAAAGTAAAATTTTTAAAAGTCTAGATTTCTATAAATGTAATTATTGCCAATAATAGATAACAATTCCTAAGGACACTTAAGATATTTTTGCTCGGATGAATATGTAATTTTGTCCCATTCAGCTATAGGCTGCTACCGCATCTTAATCCTAGTTAATGCCGAATGTGATTTTATGTCTATGCCGGCGTGGAAAGATCACGGGAAAGTGCAAATCTTCGTGAATACAAAATAATGAAGCAATACAACGCACTTTTTATTGGTTTACAGACTTACCAACCCACCAGGGATGATAACCAACCCACAGGGTAACCAACCCATGGTAACCAACCCATGGTAACCAACCCATGGTAACCAACCCATGGTAACCAACCCATGGTAACCAACCCACCAGGGATGATAGGAGAAGACGAGGAAAATTTCTGAATCGTAGTCCAGGGGGGGACTGATTCACAAACTTTTCTCGTGTTCTCCCAACATCGCGAGTAGGATATTATGCCGGTAAACATATAGAAAGTGCGGTATATTTCTTTTATATAATTAAGTTAAATTGTGACATTCACGTTTACTGGTGCAATAGACGATAGCAGTTTAGCTAAGTCATCGTACGTTCCGGCTGCCGAAGGTGATTCAGGTATAAATAAAGAATTGGTATTTTATGTCAAGACACATTTCTACTTTTATTCAGGCGCTCATATGCTAGTATTTAGTCGTATTCATACGGTTTTACAATTATTTGTTGTGGATAAATCTGATACACGTACAATTTTCGATGTGCAGCATGTTTCCGAAGCATTTCAAAATCAAATAAAACTTCATCCCTTCCAAGAGTGTTTATAAATGTTTTTCTACCGTTTTTGAAGCCTATTTTTGAAAATCATGCACCATTGTGCCAGTATGGAGCTTCAACGGTGACTTGTTGTTAAACACAAACGACAGTCAGGCCCCCAACGAAACGCCGCAGGCTAAGTTCAATTACAAGACTTTGACAGAATCGATTTGTGGCTTTTTTCTGGTGTGTATTCTAAGTAGAAGATGTACAGTAAAGAGTATGATACGCAGTCTGCAAACCACATACTGGGTATGAATTGAAGCTTGGTGATAAATAGAGTATAAGACGATATAGCTAACAGTGTAATGATTAACCTCCTGTCACTGAATCAGCCATCAAACTGAATAGTGATTATTTAACGAATGTGTCTGTGTTTTGACTGGGAGGTTGAAATGTTAAATCTGTCTATCCGCGTAGCTATGCATTCCCTAGCGTAATGCACGATGTATAAAATGTATCTCAAGCCCCCAGTTCTGTCCATTTTCACCGTTATATGATAATTTTCTACACTTGAAATCAAGACGCGCTCAGGTCATTACAAGTGTTTAAATGGCGTGACCACACATAAATCATAATTTATAGACTAGAAAGAACTGTTTCTAACTCTTCTGTCTCTAACTCTTGTGGATTTATAATCCTCGACCGAATAAGGGCGAAATGAAATCCCATTCAAGTTTTGCATGACGCTTTCCCACATTTCTCCAGATCAGTTGGGCCCTCTCCCTCCCCTCCCCAAATGATGAAATAGTGTCACACGCCACGCTTTCTCGAAAAAGAGGAATGAGAGATTATGATTTTGAAATAGTGGAATTCATGCATATCACATTTGAAAATGTAACGCAACTAAGTGTTTATTTAGAGAGAACATAAAAAGGTTTGTGAACATGAATCGCATCAGGAAATTTTTTTTTAACGAAGCTAGTAAAGCATCCGTGCGTAGTAACGCATGTAATGCTCTTCAAGCTGCTTTGGACGACAGTTCTCGTCTGAGTCATGTGTTAGAGGAGATGAAAGCCGACATAAGAAAAACCAATTTGGAAACGAAAATAAACGATGGCGACGACCTTGCGACTCCTCTCATCATCGCTGCTCGTGATGGAAAACTCGATTCTGTGAAGGTCCTTTTACGTTATGAAGCAAACATCGAGGCTCGTGGATCGATCAAAGTTAAAGGAGAGGTTTTGGAGGGTTGCACAGCTTTGTAGACCCCTGTTACTAATGGTCATCTTGAGGTTGTGAGACTTTTGATCGAGCAAAACGCCGACCTCGACGGCAGGCTATCGAAAAATTCGACTCCCTTGAGATCTGCTGCCTTCCATGGACGCCTTGATGTTGTGCAGTGTTTGGTTGAGAACGGGGCCGATGTAAATGCACGAAATTCTGTCAATAGTACTCCTCTGATGGTAACATGCGGCCAGGGTCACATGGATGTTGTTTCTTTTCTTGTCGAAAATGGCGCAAATATACATCTAGAAGACAATTATGGAGAAAATTGTCTTCATTATGCTGCAGGAAGGGGACACGTTCAGGTAGTTGATAAGCTGCTAGCTTTGGGAGCAAAAGAAAAGCACAATCTTAAGCGGCTTACGCCACTTCTTAAAGCCAGTAATCAATGTAAAACTGAAATGGTGGAGTATTTTATCAGCCGACCGGAATGTACAAAGGAACAAAAAGTTGATGCTCTTGAACTTCTTGGTGCTACCATTGCTAATCGTGCTGATGCTTATGCCATTGAAGAAGCATTCAGTTACATGAAACGTGGAATGCTGGAGAGGTATAAAGATCCGTCATGTCTTTTGCTTAAAAAGAAAATGGAACCAGTCGAAGCTTATGAAAATAGAAGAGAGAGTCAAACTCTTGAGGAACTCTCTCTGCTAGAAGGCGATGATCATGCTATCCACATGGAGGGACTTGTTATCAGAGAGAGAATCCTTGGACCTGACAATACAGTATTGAGATACCCGATAAGATACCGGGGAGCTGTTTTAGCTGACTTTAAGGAGTACGAGCTGTGTATTGCTTTGTGGACACGAGCGATGGAAATAGCCGTGAACTGCGATGTTCCAAAACCAATGGAGCTTGACGGCCTCACAGCTTTATTTTCAGAAATGGTGCTGAATGGACATAATTTGAGTCCAAAAAGTATCGAGAACGTTTTCGAAAAACTCGTCGATGCAAATATGAAACTGACAGAAGCGTTAGAGTCAGGAAAATTGCAAGAGGAGTACAAGAATGAGACACAACAAGAATTGCTTTTCTATGCTCTCTATCTTTTGATTATATACAAAAAAGTTCAAGTTTCTCCAGAAATGAAAAGTGAAAACATTATTAACTTTCTTCAGAGATTTCTGCGCTCAAATCCTCGCTCCCATCCTGATGGAAATACACTTCTGCACCTGGCTGTATGGCATAAAACTCCAGTTCCCGAGTTTGGATTGAATGAAAGTGGCACGGTGTGCAAGCTTCCTTGTACTGAGACGATGAAGCTTATTTTACATGCAGGATGTGACGTGAATACTGTTAATACAGAAGGAAACACCCCTCTTCATTTAGCCGTGACTTTTGTACCAGGACCTGAAAAAAAAGAAACTTTGAAAGAAATGCTGGAGTTGCTGTTAGATTTCGGTGCGAATACAAAGCTTGTAAACAAGAATGGTCGAACAGCAATGGACTGCTGCGGGACTGACGAGGCACGAAGGATCTTGTCTGCGAAAGAAGGACTGGGAGCCATGAACATCGATGGAAGAGAGGTAAGATAATTCTGATTTTTAACTCTTTATACATTACCTTAAATTACTACGGTAAGCATCTTCACGAAATGGGAGAATAGTGAGTTTATTTCTCCATAGGATCTTGTGTTGATTATTTTTCGTAACGCCTGGTTGCCTTTCTTCGGCTTTCTGTCACTTTTAATGTTTTCCAAACTCATCCGCTTTTATGAATGAAAAAATTCGTTAGGATGCTGTGATAGTCAAAAGTAGCATGTCTGAGGGTGGCTTTCAAGCTACGGCAATCCTTTAGGACCTTTAGATAAAGCTAGAGGGCGGACTGTATAGTGATCAAGTTTACAGACTTGTGATCACCCGTATGATTAATGCTCGTACATAAATACAAAGCAATTTGAATAAACGTTCAATAGCAAACCGACAAGAGTAATTACTGACTGTCGATAGTTCGGAAGGAATTGTAAAACAGTAAGAGCACACTGGTCCCCAATTAAAACTCTACCAATTTTGGTGAGCCTTTCTTATTTCTGTAGTGTGACTCACTTTTTAGTAAAAGCTTACTTTGTAATAGAATAAGAAAGATGTTAAGTTTAGAGCTCGGTGAAGAAATAGAGAAAGGTGTTTTTCGTGTTGTCACGAGGTGGGACAGGGAATGAAATGCACGCTCCGATTCCGCGCCCCACTGCTCTGCGGTACACTGGACGGTTGTCATTGATATGAACTTCGTAATGGGCCTTGCTCACTCCGCAAAGAGTCTGCGGCTCAGTGGATAAGCATTGGAGCGGGGAATATGAAGTTCATATGGAGACTCAGAATTTTTTCCTTTTCCCACGTTCATGAAAAGACGAAAAACATTCCACTCTTCACGATGGCTGATTTACCCTATAAACTCACCTGATAAAACCAAAACTACAAATTTTTTAAATTCGTTTGGTAGGCAAGCCCAATATACATACACAGATGTTTTAGTATCGCCTAAGTTGCTCTGTGTTTTCCATCTTTCTAAGGATGAAGTAACTGGAAGTGGAGCTGCTGAAGAAAGAGGAGCAAGATCTGTTTCTACAACAGAAAAAGACGTAAAAGATAATATTAAAGAGGAAACTACGCGAAAGGAAATATCAAGTGAGAGGATGTTATCGAGGAACAAATTTGTTGAGAAAATAGTTATAAGAAAGTGTAAGTCGGAGTTCCGTAGTCAGCTTTTAGGTAACACTGTTAGGTAACGTGGGAGAACTGAGTAAATTTTAAACGGATAGCAGGCGGGATGCCAAGTTATCAATACAACATGACGGTTTCCCCATTGTTTAAGATCTTTGGGAAACGAAAAGGCAAATGCGAAAAACAAATAAGCAAAAAAAAAATCATCGGAAAACGAGGTCAACATGTTTTCGGTAAAATGTGAAAATTCAAAGCCAGGCCATGGTTACAAGAAATGAAAGAACAGGATATGACATTTAAGTTTTCTTTTTAAGTTTCAGCGTCTCTCGATATAACACTTACCCTGAGAGAAAAGTGAGGACCTTTTGGCTTTTCGGTTGACGCTCTGTGAGACAAAAAGGTGAAACTTACATTGTTTTATTTCATAATCAAAGGACAACTGAGGGAGTTGACACAGCAACTGGAAAACGTTCAAGAGCAACTAAGAAAGAGAGATAGACAACTAAGAGACAGAGATGGACAACTGAGGGAGATGACACAGCAGTTAACAAATGCCCAGAGGCAGCTACAAGAAAGAGATGGACAACTAAGAGAGAGAGATGGACAACTGAAGGAGATGACAGAGCAGTTGACAAATGTTCAGAGGCAGCTTCAAGAAAGAGATGAACAACTAAGAGAGAGAGATGGACAACTACGAGAGAGAGATGGCCAACTAAGAGAGAGAGATGGACAAGTACGAGAGAGAGATGAACAAATGAGGGAGATGATACAGCAGTTGAAAAATACCAAGAGGCAGCTACAGGAAAGAGATGGACAACTAAGGGAAAGAGATGGACACGTACGAGAGAGAGATGGACAACTGAGGGAGATGACAGAGGAGTTGAAAAATGCCCAGAGGCGGCTACAGGAAAAAGATGGACAACTAAGAGAGAGAGATGGACGAGTACGAGAGAGAGATGAACAACTGCAGGAGATGACACAGCAGTTGAAAAATGCCCAGAGGCACCTTCAAGAAAGAGATGGACAACTAGGAAAGAGAGATGGACAAGTACGAGAGAGAGATGAACAACTGAAGGAGATGACACAGCAGTTAAAAAATGCCCAGAGGCAGTTTCAAGAAAGAGATGGACAACTAAGAGAGAGAGATGGACAAGTACAAGAGAGAGATGGACAACTGAGGGAGATGACAGAGCAGTTGACAAATTCCCAGAGGCAGCTACAAGAAAGAGATGCACAACTAGGAGAGAGAGATGGACAAGTTAGCGAGATGACAAAGCAGTTGACAACTGTCCGCGGGCAACTACAGGAACAAAATGGAGAAGTTACTTCTTTGGGAAGACTGCTGAGGACCAAACAGCACGAAATAGACGAGTTGGAGACGTCTCTTTCAGCGGCTCAAAGGGCGTTAAATGAACGTTCACGCCATCAGACTTCTGACTGGGTCATTTCACGCGATCAGATTCAGCTGACGGACAAATGCCTTGGTAAAGGAGGTTGGGGAAGTGTTGTCGAAGGCAAGTATTGCGGCTGTACTATTGCCGTCAAACAGATGTACGAGTTGATCCTTTCTGATCACAACCGTAGATTGTTTGAGAGAGAGATGAGTATTGCCGCCAGATGCCGCCATTCTTGTTTGCTGCAGTTCATTGGAGCAACAAATGATGAAGGAAGTCCTCTGTTCGTGACAGAGGTCATGGAGTCAAGTTTACGAGCATTGTTAGAAGAGCGAGCTCTTTCCAATACCGAAGTGTCTATTATTTCTCTGGACGTGGCTCGAGCATTAAACTACCTTCATCTAAAGAAACCATCTCCCATCATTCACCGCGACATTAGCAGTGCCAATGTGTTGCCATGGCGGCAAGCTGACCAATGGCGAGGCAAAGTGTCGGATTATGGCACGGCTAGTGTTGTGCAGCAGACTATGACAGTTGGTCCTGGTACCATGATATACAGTGCACCTGAAGCACATACTAAACATCAAACCGTCATGGTATGTCTGAAATTTGGAGTTGTTTCTCAATTGTCTACTTGTGTTTGCAGTAAGGTATATCTATAGAAAGATGTTGAATCAATTTGTGGAGGGCACGGGACCAGAAATCTCGTGTGATCTCTGTCCATAGTCGAACCCTTTTTAGTTGGTAAACCGGTCGGGTGCTTAACGTGATATCAGTATGTAGGAAAGTTACCGCAGGACGGATCATGAAAAAGTTAAATTCAACCAGGAGAGGAGTCGAGCTTATTTATCCACCTTCAGTCAGTTTACATCACGCAGAATGTTTATTATTCTTGAGGCATTTATCTGCAATGTAAAATTAGCGGCGAAGCGTACAATACTGTTTGGTTTTTATTGGTTTGTTTGCATAGCAATTTTTGCATAGCAATAAGACAACATTTCTGTGACGTAAACAGAATGCAAAATAAGGGGAAAAACAAGGAGGAATAGATATATAAAGGTATAGTTACATAAACTAGCAAGAATGCAGGTTCATGCATGTTTAACTTTTCATTGTTAATCTCTTTTCGAACTCAGGTTGATGTTTACAGTTTTGGAGTTCTCCTCTGTGAGATTTGCATCCGGGAGTTACCGGATCCTGACAGACGTGACGAGCAAGTTGCTAGGGTGACAAACCGTGTGATTCGAGCTCTCATTCGAGGATGCCTGCAGCAAGATGCTGAAGCAAGACCAAGTATGGAAGATATCATTGGTGAACTCGAACAACCAATGTAAGATTGGTTTTGAAAAGTTGTGCTCTTTATCTACACTTGCAAACGAAAAGAAAAGAAACATAAAAACCTTTGATCTAAAATGGCCTGTGTAAACTAGCTTTCTCATGGCCAGCGATAAGATGATATAACTTTTAAGACCTACGTTTGAGGTGCTGAACGTTTCATTAGCCGAACTTAAATCGAAATAGTACTAGCCCAGAATGACAAAAGGAGGCGTATTGTTGCCGTTCCATGACCATTACAGTTTTTGAGTTCAAAGACTTTCAGAGCTTTCAGCAAAAAAAAAAGAAAAGAGAAATAATCTTTAGTTAAAAACAGGTAATTTTCAGAAAGCACAAGTAATTATTAACTAGGCAATGAGTTCGGCACATGACATGTCCGGCATCAAAATGAAAACTGTCCCAAAGTGTAAACTCCTTGCAATCTAGGCGAGAAGAATAGCTTACATACATGTTACATGAGATAAGGATATTTAAAACTTCCTGAAAGTATACCCGTGTTAACTTAAGTTGTGGACTCTTTGTCATAATGACCAAATAACACTGGTTTTGACCCAGTTGTCATTTATAGCTTTGCAGTTTTTATTTCCAGTAGCTTTTTGTCAAGTTGTTGCAGTGATATTATCGGTAAGGGTGTAATTAGGCTTTTTCCTAGTACAACACAAAAGGCGTTCACGTGTTAGGTAGCTATGGTAGCTTTCTATCCCAAATTTTAAGAAGCATAGGTGAAAAGTCGAGTGTCAACTGCTACTTCGCGTCCTCACAAATCTTTCGAAAACCGAGCTATACAGTTGGCACTGTCTCGTTAAATTTAGAGATCCTCGGTCAAACGATCCTTATCTTGTGTTATACGAAATTCCATATCTCATTTGTGTCGGTTTGTCGGAAGTGTCCGTGCTTTTAAGTGTGTGTCTGATCGCTGCGGCCATCTGCCATTGTAGTTTTTAAGTTTGGGTAACCGTTAGATAACCGTTAGCTCGTTGCCAAAGATGATTTAAGTATAAGTAAACATGATTTTAGAATAGTTCTTCAAACCTATTTTTGAACATCTCACACATGAGCTTCAGCGCCTCGATGTCGATTTATTACTCGACACGGACTCAGGCCTCCATGGAAGCGCCTTAACAAAGAGACTTCGATTTGATCTATTAGAATTTTTTTTTATAAAGTGTATTCCAAGTGCGATGTGTGGACTAGTTACAACATACACTTCCATGCAAATACAAGGTATGAATTGTTGCGTGGTCAAGAATCGAGATGTGTCAAACAGTAGAGTAATATGATAGATAACAGTGTGATGATTGACCTCCAGTCAATCAACTAATCAAACTGAACAGTGATTATGAAGCAAAGGTGTCTGCGTTTTGACTGGGAGATTAAAGGATTAAATAATTATGTCTATCGATCTATGTAGCTCTACATTCTCTCAGTGCATCACCATAACCTAAGTGTTTGCTTTTGTCCATCTTAGCCGGCTTAGGATGGTAAGTGAGTTAGTATAACCTGAAAAGTATTAAAGCTTAGCAGCTTGTGGGGTCGAAGTCAAGGCTCACTGCCTTGGTACTGGTTGTATGAGGCGAAGGACAGAAGACTGACCCCAGTCCACGGACTCCTCCGATGGAATGGGAATGAGCTAGCGTAAAATGGACTTACCCTTCAAAATCCTACTGCAAATGAGTTCTATTAAAAGCCCTACTATTTTTATACCTACACTGCGTTACCATTTTCTTCAATCGATGCAACAAACTTCTCAAATAAAAAGTCAAACCACAATTAGTTTGAGTCGGCGCGGGAAATAGCAATATCGTTTATCAGTCTACTTAGTTTCAGTATCTTATTTCACTTGTGTCCTCTTCAATGATGCAGCGTGTTGCGCCTCCTTCAATTCTGCTTCGAGCTTCAATATTCACGCTTAGTTTAAGCGTTAGCGGTGTGTTGGGCTATGTATCGTGTGGTGTTGTTCTGTTCCGCTTTCTATCACCCCGCCGCGCTGCTGTACGTAAAATACATGCATTATTGAGTCTAGACATCTTCAACTGTGAAAAGTCTTTGATATACAAGGTAAATATGTACTGAAACACGAAACAATGAATGTTGTTACTACTGGAAAAGAAGCGAAGGTATATCGTTGATAATATTTCACGGTCGTTTATGGTATGGTCTCGGCTAATTGAAATCCAAAACTAGACGCATGGCTGCGTGAACTCGGGCTTCTTTTGTTTGAAGTTGTTGTGAAATATGACGGTCCCGTGGTTAAAATTTTTCGATGAATAATTAATCAATTAAGTCATAGCGTGGCAGCACCCAAATGATTCGAGTTGAGAAGAATTTTACAGTTAGTAAACTAAGAAAGTGAACACTTGTATTCCTGAGTTATTTTTAACGATCTTGTTTGAAAAGAATGCAAGATATTGGTGAGACTTGAGAAATATTTCGTATTAGTATATACTAAAACAGTGGATAGCGTTGAAGGCGCGCTCTGATTGGCTAGTCAAACTCCGAATATCCTTTGCTATTTACCTCCGAACAACTCGAGAAAAAAGGGCGTCCCGGTTTGCATCCATGACAAGCGAAGAAATCACTGAAATTAACGACGGTGGTGTATATTATCTCACTGTTTTAGTATATACTAAAACAACTATTGACCTCAGCGTCGGTGGTTAGCGGTGGATATTTACCTCGCCGCTTCGCGGAATTAATAACTTTATTAACGTGTCAATCGTTCTAGATTTTACAAGTAAAAACTAATTGGGGACACCTACTACGTAAACTAAACTAATAATTATAATAATAATAATAAGAAAAACTATATACAAACAATATAAAATTGATAAAATTAAGTTTTACATAACTCACAATTTTCACAATTATTTTTCGATATAACATTTGATAGGTCAAGGACTCTGACTTAATTTTTAAATGCAGTTAGAGAGTCAGCCAATTTGATTGATTTGGGGAGCTTCGACCAAATATAAGGTCCCATGTACTTTAAGCTGTCTTCCCCATGTAACCGTGTTGTATCTTGGTAAGGAGAAATCGTCTGCATTCCTAAGATTGTACCTACTTATGCCGCAACTAAAAAGTTCAGAAATATATGGTGGGACTAAATTAGTTTTAACTTTATACATAAATATAGCCATGCCCTGAAGTCTGCGATTACATAACGTTGGGAGTCTTGCTTTATCTAGAAGTGCTTCATAAACAAATAAATATCCACGGTAAATAAATAAATAAATAAATATCCTCGGTAAATATCCACCACTAACTAGCTCCACTTCGGTGAATAGTTGTTAATTATTGAGTTTTTCTGTAATCACTTTTAAGATCTAAACTTACTTCAGTTCAACAAACATCAACAGGTTTTGGCAAATCATCTGATGGTAAATACTTGTTCAAAGATGAATTTTCATATAGTCTCTTGCCATACTGAATAACATCAGATAAGGTGTTTGAATTCCAATAACTACATGATTTTATTACAGAGTAACAGAGTGAATAAAGGCTGATAGTTTCGAAAGAAACTGTTTGGGGCTGCTTCGGTGGGAGTAACAAAATAATTTGGATATATCAACAAAGTTGAAGTGGTAAATTGGCCACCGTAACGATTACAAAAGCTGACGTTTCGAGCTTTAGCCCTTCGTCGTCGCTGCCATGAAGGGCTAACGCTCGAAACGTCAGCTTCTGTAATCGTTACGGTGGCCAATTTACCACTTCAACTTTGTTGATATATCCAAACAACAGAGTGAATAGACAGCCATCGCAAAACTCACATGGAACTTTCTGGTTTCACAGGCATGACTCTGAAAAAGGGTGCTATTTTGAACTTTATCAATTTTAACCCCTTTCAACTCACATATATCATTGTTATGTATACTCTGAAAATAATGTGCTAAGCCACAAGTGACGTCGAACTAAATTGCTGTCGAACTAAATAATTTGAGCGAGCCCTATAATAAAGACGTCAGCGGCTTTATAAATACTGTCTCGACAACGCTTCAAAATGGCGGAGAAAACGAGTGCTGAAAGTGACGATCTTGTTTTTCTCGCAAACGTCATTAGAGAGGGAAGGCAACTCAGCATACATGTATTGTTGCAAAAACCTTGTTGCGAGGAGGAGACGAGTTTTGAATGTTGCTGTCTTGGTGCTGCCACTAATAGTCCATTTTACAGTTGTGTGCTTGGTTGCCAAGCCTTTGAATGGGAATGAGGCTAGGGATGACCCTGTTATGATACAAACCTTGCTGCCTTTCAACTGTAAATCACTTTGTTATCATGCTAACCAGGTACAGGTCTCTATCACAACAAGGTCATCTTTAGCCTCACTCTGAATCAAAGGCCTGGCAACTAATTACACAACTGTAAAATGGCCTATTTCACGATTGAACAACATTACTGTCCCTGGTCCAGTTCGTTCTTTTCGTCGAGTTAAGAGGAGTACCGGGATGGTGGGACAAGGTATGCAACACATATTCAGACGCACGATTCAAGAAAACGTGTCGAGTGTCGAGATCAACATTTCATTACATTCTGAGCCGTATTGAGCCGTTCGTTACCAAGCAAACTGTTACTGAAGACCCGATCCCGGCAGACCTGAGGCTGGCTATTTGCCAATATAGACTATTGACCAACAGAAATATCTCAAACCAGCCGGCCGATCGAGCAGACATACGCACACGCTCGCGTATAAAGTCCCGACATCCGTAACAAACTATCACCGATACTCTTTTTTCCCTACTACCATTAGGGACTGGAACAGCTTACCCCTAAACGTTGCTGAGGCTCAATCTATAAATTCGTTCAGAGCCCAACTGGACATGATATGTTAATTGCTATTTAAATTTTTATTATCTTTATTAATTGCTATTTAATTTTGTTCCTTGATTCTTATTCTTGGTGTTATTATAGTAGTATTATTATAGTATTTATTCTTAGTATTATCCTTAGTGTTATAAGGCCGCTGACCTTTTGCTAAGAGTCATCGCGTAGATGGACAGCAAGTATTTCCCTTGCAAACATGGGTGACAAAACCATTTACAAATGCAGTTTTGACAGCCCAGCATCGATATTTCAATTACCGTTTGAGCAGATCCCGTATGGTTAGAGAAGGTGCCTATGGCCAATTGAAGGGTAGGTACAGGGTTCTACTTCGCAAGAGTGAGAGCAGCCGAGATGTTGTTCGCATAATTACATTGGCATGTGAGGTGTTGCATAACATGCATAATGCAAGGAGATTCAATTTCCAAAAAGTTGGATTTGACCTCTGATGGAAATGGACAAAAGCGAAACAGGGAGGAAATTAGAAAGGTACCACAGATGAGGGAATCCTCCAGTATCAGGGATACCTCTTTGAGGCAAATAAAGTCAGATATGCACTCTGCAAGGAACTGTGGCATGAAAAAGAAACAGGGGAAGTCTGTTAATAGTACCTAGTGTGATAGCTGTGTACCAACAGAGGTGGTAATAATCTTCTTCAACTACTCTCATTCCATTCCCAGGGAGTAGGGTGGAATAAAACACAGGCATTAACCAGTTTTGTTTCCTATTTAGTATAAAAGTAGTTTTATTGAGTTTTAATCAAACATAGGTTTTGTTCTTTTTATAAATTTTAAAGATCATCTTTCTTTATAAATTTGGGTCACATTCCCAATAAACAAAATAATTAGTTTAACTTTTCTTTATAAGTTTGTTCCTGTTCTCAACATAAAGAACATTATTAAAATACATCAGATTACATAATTTCCACAGTAACAAAACATAGGATTTACAGGTTTCTGTTTAACTTCCTTTTTAAAATTTTAGCCTTTAGGAGCTCTTTCCCCTTAATTTGTTCGTAACCTTTCTTGGGGTGGGAATGGATATTAGGTGGAAGTGGAGATGATATTGTAGTGAGTTTTCAGTGACTATATTTCACTGATCTCTTTGAGGTGAATATTTTGATATACAGATATTTTAATTAAGAGATATTTAATGGATAGACTTACTGGTATTAATATTGCAACAACAACAAGTTTATGTATATGTGAACGATCCTTCGCAGTAAAGCATTATTTGAGCAATAGTGAAAATCAGACCTGAAAAAAATTTCAGGCCTGTACGGGATTCGAACCACTGACCTCTGCGATACTAGTGCAGCGCTCTACCAATTGAGCTAACAAGCCAACTGGGAGCAGGCCATCAAATTAATTCGACATAAACCCGTAGATGATAAATCAAACAACAACAAACATATGAAACATATGTATGAACTGCGGTTATGAGACGTATATGTGAACGATCCTTCGCAGTAAAGCACTATTTGAGCAATAGTGAAAATCAGACCTGAAAAAAATTTCAGGCCTGTACGGGATTCGAACCACTGACCTCTGCGATACTAGTGCAGCGCTCTACCAATTGAGCTAACAAGCCAACTGGGAGCAGGCCATCAAATTAATTCGACATAAACCCGTAGATGATAAATCAAACAACAACAAACATATGAAACATATGTATGATTTTCAAATAGTGCTTTACTGCGAAGGATCGTTCACATATACGTCTCATAACCGCAGTTCATACATATGTTTCATATGTTTGTTGTTGTTTGATTTATCATCTACGGGTTTATGTCGAATTAATTTGATGGCCTGCTCCCAGTTGGCTTGTTAGCTCAATTGGTAGAGCGCTGCACTAGTATCGCAGAGGTCAGTGGTTCGAATCCCGTACAGGCCTGAAATTTTTTTCAGGTCTGATTTTCACTATTGCTCAAATAGTGCTTTACTGCGAAGGATCGTTCACATATACGTCTCATAACCGCAGTTCATACATATGTTTCATATGTTTGTTGTTGTTTGAACAACAAGTTTATTTGGTATTACCATTTAGTTCAATGTATATATGGTCATCTTCCCAAACAAAATAATTTTTGTATTTTCCTTTCCTGTATTTTGCTCACAAATGTACCATGAAAATTTATCAACAGTAACAAAAATCTAACTGTAAGCATTACCATACATGTTGCAGTTCAATTTTATCCTTTGTTCCAGTGTTATTTTCCCTTGGATTCAATCTAATAGCCAGAACATGGACCATTTCTAATCGGGAGCCTGCCACTTAAGCAAAATCAAATTGAAAATAACTTAAAACTTCATGCTGAGTGTGCTTCCTCTATCACCTTTACACACTGTCACTGGTTATGCTGATTCAAATGATTAATTTGTATTTGAGCCATTACGGTCACTAAATATGGCATGATAGTGAAAAAACTGTGGGTTATTTCTTGTATGTACGCATGCAAAAAGGCAATAAGGTTTCTAATGCTTTTTCTAACAGTGAAGTCTCCATAGTACCCTGTAAAGGCAGGTATTTCCCTGAATCAAATGGAAAAGGGCCTCCAGAGGAAGACTCTAGCAGAAATGCTTGATTGATGTGGCTTTGTACCCCTCCACTCTGCCATGTTGGGTAAAGCCCTGTTGTGCCATATGCCATGCTGGGGGGTGGAGGCACACCATTAAAGCAATGATCATAGCTCCCACTAGCTCTCTGTGGTTGAGCATGAGCTGAAATAACTTCATCTGATGCTGACGCGACGTCTCCATTTCTTCTCTCATAAAGTTCATGGGATCCTTGGTTGGGTCATTGCTCACCACATCTTCAACCACTTTCAGCACCTGTGAAGTAAGTGGCTAAACTAAAGGCTTATGGTGTTAACGACAACAGTATCAGACTGCTGAACTCATATTTTACTGATCGCTTCAACAGAGTTAAACTGGGACCAGTAGTGAGCTCCTGGGAGAGGGTGTCAAGGGGATGCCCTCAGGGATCTGCATTTGGGCCGTTATTATGGAACATTTTTCAGAATGATCTAACTTATGACATTAATACAAACCTTAATATGTATGCAGATGACCACCAGTTTTATGATATGAGCAGTAATCTAGCTGATGTTCATGCTAATCTGACAGTAAGTGCTGAAGTAGCTTCCAACTGGTAGAGTTCCAACTTCCTTAAAGGAAACTTCGACAAGTATCGAACCTTAACACTTGGTAATAAATGTGATCATAGTATGAGAATTGTTATTGGAGACGTAGGAGTTAAATCAACTGCCTGCCTGAAATTGCTTGGAGTATCAATAGACAATAATCTCCGATTTGCTGAACATATTACTACAATCTGTAAGAAAAGCAGCCGACGTGTAGGAGTCTTAATGAGACTCAGAAACTTAATACCTACTAGCACCAAGTTGCAATTGTTTAAAGCTGCCATTCTTCCTTATTTAACTTACTCTCATCTTGTTTGGCACTTCTGTCGTGCTAGTGACAGCAGAAAACTCGAACGCATACAGGAAAGGGCACTTAGAGCCATATATTGCGACAAAACGTCAAGTTATAACACACTATTGGGTATGGCTAATCTATGTACTTTACATAACAGAAGGTTACAGGACATGGCTACTCTCATGTACAAGGTCAAGAATAATATATGTCCTAAGTATATTGCTGACCTATTTCGGAGGTCTGATACGAAATATGCCCTACGTAGCAAAGAATTTGTTATTCCTAGATTTAATACAGCAACATATGGTAAGCACTCTATCAGATATACTGGACCTAAGTTATGGAATATTGTACCTAAGAACATTAGAGATCTGCCAACATTATCATCCTTCAAGATAAATATCCGTAAGATTGATCTAAATACTTTACTGACCGATAATTACTGTACCAACTGTATTTTATGCAGTACTTAATGTAAAAAAGTTTTTAATGTAAATTTTATCTTGTACATATTGTAAATATTTTAGCATGTTAACCAATCTTAGTATTTTTAGCTCAATTAGCATTTTAACTTTAATTAATATATGGATTTAGTCATTTTTAATTTATTTTGTAGTGTCCCCATTTAGTGGTTATGTACTGCTATTTTAGTCTGACACTTAAATAAAGGTATTCATTCATTCATTCCCATATTTTTAATACAGTTTCAAGTATGGTGTTAGATGGGAGCCTTGAGAGCGAAATGGTACATAAATAAAACAATACATTTTATCTTTTCTCAAACCAAACCTTGGTCAGTTTTAATTTGAATATATCAACAAAGTTGAAATGGTAAATTGGCCACCGTCACGGTTATAAAAGCTGACGTTTCGAGCGTTAGCCCTTCGTCGGAGCGAATAGTGGAATTGTGGGTTGTGTGTGCTTTTAAAGGCAGAAAATGGAGCTACGTGATTGGTGGGAACATGGCAACGAGAAAAACACGAATAAATTAGTGGAATGAAAAGCGTTCGTTGATACCTGTGGGATTTAGACTGCCGGTTTGAAAGATGAGCCTTTGTTCAAGAGTTTTGCGGCATTCCGTGCTACCTAAGTGTAAGGAAAGACCGCAGATTGCCATATGTTGCTTAGAATAATTGGGTAAATTAAAATGTCTAGCGACTGGTTTCGATGTGTCCTTGTCATTCCTCTCGTCTCGAAGGTGTTCTCGGAATCGGTCACCTAGTCTTCTGCCTGTTTCGCCGATGTATATCTTTTTGCAATAAGTGCAAGTTATGCAATAGATTACATTGGCGGAGATGCACGTGAAGTGATCGGTGATCTTAATGGATCGTTTGGGACCTGATATTTTCTCAGTGTTGTGAATGAAAGGACACGTTTTGCATCGTGCACGAGCGCATTTAAAAGTGCCTGTTTGGTCATTAGTCTGAAAAGAACTTCTGACCAAAACATTGCCTATGTTTTTGTCGCGTTTGAATGAAATGAGCGGAGGCTGCGAAAAGATTGTGCTTGTCTCTGGATCGTTTTGAAGTAATTTAAAGTTTTTAAGAATGGTGGATTTAACTGAGTAGTTGTGAGGGTGAAACGTGAGAGTGAATGGAATGCGGTCGGAATCTTCCTTTTGCGACGTTTGTAGTGCTGAATGTCGATCAATAAGTTGGGCGCGGTAACCCGCTTGAACGACAGAATCAGGGTAACCACGTTTATCGAAAAACTGGCACATTGACTCTGATTTGTGGTGGAAATCAGAGTCATCACTACATAAACGACGAAGTCTTAGAAACTGAGAAAAAGGAATAGAATTCTTAACATGAGATGGATGCGAAGACGAATACAACAAGTAATTATGCGAGTCTGTAGGTTTGTAATACACACTAGTGCATAAACCGTTGCCTTCAATTGAAGACTAGGTGACCGATTCCGAGAACACCTTCGCGACGTGGAGAGGAATGACAAGGACACATCGAAACCAGTCGCTAGACATTTTAATTTACCCAATCATTCTAAGCAACATATGGCAATCTGCGGTCTTTCCTTACACTTAGGTAGCACGGAAAACCGCAAAACTCTTGACCAAGGCTCATCTTTCAAACCGGCAGTCTAAATCCCACAGGTATCAACGAACGCTTTTCATTCCACTAATTTATTCGTGTTTTTCTCGTTGCCATGTTCCCACCAATCACGTAGCTCCATTTTCTGCCTTTAAAATCACACACAACCCACAATTCCTCTATTCGCTCCGACGAAGGGCTAACGCTCGAAACGTCAGCTTTTATAACCGTGACGGTGGCCAATTTACCATTTCAACTTTGTTGATACATTCAAATTATTTCGTTACCCCCACCGACGCAGCGCCAAACAGTTTCTTTAGAAACTATCAGCCTTGGTCAGTTTTGGCTGCTTAAGTTATGTTTCATATGTTTGTTGTTGTTTGATTTATCATCTACGGGTTTATATCGAATTAATTTGATGGCCTGCTCCCAGTTGGCTTGTTAGCTCAATTGGTAGAGCGCTGAACTAGTATCGCAGAGGTCAGTGGTTCGAATCCCGTACAGGCCTGAAATTTTTTTCAGGTCTGATTTTCACTATTGCTCAAATAGTGCTTTACTGCGAAGAATCGTTCTCATATACGTCTTATAACCGCAGTTCACACATATGTTTCATATGTTTGTTGTTGTTTGATTTATCATCTACGGGTTTATATAGAATTAATTTGATGGCCTGCTCCCAGTTGGCTTGTTAGCTCAATTGGTAGAGCGCTGCACTAGTATCGCAGAGGTCAGTGGTTCGAATCCCGTACAGGCCTGAAATTTTTTTCAGGTCTGATTTTCACTATTGCTCAAATAGTGCTTTACTGCGAAGAATCGTTCTCATATACGTTAAGTTTTTCTCTTATTATGTACGGCTTGGGGCCAAGCCGCGAATACTCATCTGAACAAAATCGTTATTTTCTTCGTTCTAATGTACTTTTCCGATTATACATCTCACAGTGCTCCTCTTTTTAGTTGTTGGGGAATTCTACAGATAAAAATGCTTTACTTCAAATTGTGTTGCCTCTGTTACATGACATCAAAAATCGCTGTGCTCCTCCCAATATTTCTGAACTTTTTACTCACTCTGAACAGGTTCATTCCTACTCTACTCGTTTCTCAGTAGCTGGAAGCTTTTATATAAAACAGGCGAGAACAAATCATCAGTTGTTTTCCTTTTCTAGAGTTGGTGCGAAAATATGGAATGGCATCCCCCTGAAATTCGTAAGCTAAAGAAAGCACCTTTTAAAAGTGAGCTAACTCACTTGCTTTTGAAAATTCTTGAAATTGAGGAGATGAATGTTGACTTGCGCTACCTTGACCTTTCTAGCTTATATTTGTATTTCAACTGATTAGCTTTCTCTTCGACCTGTTAAAAACTCCCTTGTGTGACCGGCTCAGTTAAAACCTTTAACATGATTATCACTACTATTATTTATTTGCTCATTTATTTATTTATTTCATTGTTGTGTGTGTGTGTGAGTGAGTGTGTGTGTCTGTGTGTGTGTGTATGTCTGTGTGTGTGTGTGTGTGTGTGTGTGTGTGTGTGTGTGTGTGTGTGTGTGTGTGTGTGTCTGTCTGTGTGTATGTGTGAGAGCCTATACAGTGTCTGTTTAGGTAGCCCGCCTAGAATAGCTTTGCTAACTGCGGGCTACAAAAACCTTTATTTCTTTCATTTTAAAAAATAAAGTCAATGTTGTTGTTGTTGTTGTTGTTGTACGAGTTGCGCATGTTTTTCTTGGAGAACGGTTTCTCTACAACTTGAAGTAATAACTTAGTCGCGGTATAAATATATTAGTCCTTATTGGTAGGACGTTACTTGGTTTTCCTTTTTTTTAAATAAATTTTCTTTAAAAAAAAAAAAAAAACCGTAGGCTTCACTTAAAAATTAACTCGGGCAGGACGACTAAAGGCACAGCCTGGTGCTGTAGACCATTTGTGCAGGGAAGAGAGGGGATGATATAGGTCTTTCTCCAGCTTAGCGCAAAGCATTCTGGTTAATTGTCCTTATTTGGGAACGTGCCGCTCAGAATGTCGGTTACTTCTTGTGAATGTAGCTTTCCAATGCCAACTGCGGGAACAGCCAGAACTCTTCGACCAATATACTGAAGCTGAAACGGAGAAGAAAGAATCGATTTATCAATCAACCAATTGATGGATCAGTCAATGAGGCCTAGCTTTCTAAGGCAATCTGTCAATCGACATGTTAAACAATCTGTCACTCAAAAAAGTTAACTGGCCAATCAATAAGCTACTCTCACCATCGATCAGTCTGTCAGTCAGTCAAGAGACCGAGTGAGTGAGTGAGTGAATCAATCAGTCATTAAGTCCGTAAGTCAGTCATTTATTCATTCAGTCGGTCAATCAGTCAGTCAGTCAGTACGTCAGCCAGCCAGTCCGTCAGTTAGTTAATAAGTCAGTCAATCAGCTAGTCAGTCACTCAATCAGTCAGTCGGTCGGTTGGTTGGTCTGTCAGTCTGTCAAACAAGCTCAATCAGTCAGTTAATCAGTCAGTCATTCAACCAGTCAGTCAGTGAGTCAGTCATCGAGTCAGTAAAGGCGCTAAGCTGCTAAGAACCTCGCTACGGTTGCCTTTTCACAATATCAACTCAGTTGATAAAACCAAATCAGCAAGATAACTGGTAAGTCAATTAATCAGACAATTGGCCAGTGCTTTATCAGTATTAAAACGTCTATCAACCCGTTACTCTATGAACAAGAGAAGAACTGTAGTTCCTATAGAACTTCCACCTCACCCTGACACGCAATCCGAAAGCAGCTATACCATTCAGAGACAAAAAAACTGGTTACAAGAATTGATATCCGGTCGGTTGTAAATCATAGTTTCATATCATCGTTTCACCTTAACTCCCAGAATATTCTCAAATCGAGGTGATACGAAACTCCAAGCTCCCATATTCCTTTGCTCCTCCTGACTCCAAACAAATTCTGCATAGAAAAGTCGTATATGGCTGTCAAAAACAAAGCTATTCGTTTAATGTTTAAACAGAACATAGGAGCAAGTATTTATATGATACCTTTCGCTTTAGGAAACTTTTTCAGCTCTTGACGAATCATTTCAGCTGGAAATGGACATAACGACTGGGGAGAAAATAAAGAAAAGCTGTAACTTTAAAACTCCACTGTAAGCAAAAAGGAATTGTCCCTTATTAGTATAAGCAAACCTGCTCACGGGCGAAGTGGCCCGCATGCAACGCTAGAACTTATTACGGTTATCCGAAAACCGTGATAAGCGGAGGCGCTGCATGAAATCAATGGAAGTGTCCTTATTCCTCTCCTTTCCTAGCTAAAGGTAATCCTGGTTCTTAACCCCTATCACCCCTCCTGCATTTTGTGCAGTTTTCTGGCCACGTTTTGAAGTCAAGATTGCCCACCAAAGGGACACCGCTTTTCCTAAATGCCCAAATTATGATCCTTCCTTGGTGATTTGCGCGGTTTTCGCAGGTGGACTTTCAAGCTTTAAATTTACTGCCGATAACAAGAACAATAACAAACAAACACATTAAAAATGCTGCCATCTGTTATCTTCATAAAACTGACGCCTCTGATCAGGGGACACTTGAAGTGGCTTTGAGTGAATCCCCTTAAAAAAGGGCCCACTGAATTAAGCAACAGCTCGCTTTCTAGTATTAAAACGAGTCACCTACCTCCAGTCTAATAATAGCTGTATCCAAGCTTTGGGTCGCCTCCCTTTGCTTGGCTAAAGCGTAATAATGCTTTCCAGAACAGAACACAACACGGCGCACTAAAGCGCTATTTACGATGTCATCTCCAAGTACTGGTTTGAAATGTGTCCCTGGGCCCATTTCTTGTAGGGTCGATACCGCAGCCTGAGGAGAATATGAGAAAAATATGTTCTCATCCGTTGTGCGCGCCATAAATTTAAAAGCAAAGTCTGCAGCTGAACCAAGTGGGTTCTTGCGCCAAGGCTTGTCTTAGTTTCACTAGCAAGAGTTCTATACTTTTCTTGGATAGGATACGCGTCCATCTCACTCACCGGAAGTCTTAATAACAGCTTGGGTCCCACCACAATCAGTGGCTTCCGGAAGTCACGGACCATCTAGGACAAAGAATAATAATTGTAGTAAAATGGGAACAAATTCATATGAGGCAATTAGTTCAAGTTCTAGTTTCGCTTTCCGTTGATCGACTCAGGCTAACGGTTTTCCTAAGCGAATCACTATCGGAAAGTATAGACAATGAAATTGAATGGGTCTGTTATAAAGTAGATTAAGACATGTGTTCTACCGTTGTTAAACTATCACAGAATTCCAGGCACACAGTTCGGATTTAGACAAAATTTCACCAATAGTCCTTTTACAATTGTGGTCTTCGTGGCCAAGCCTTTGAACAGGAGTGAGGCTAATGGTGACCCTGTTGTGATAGAGACCTGTATCTAGTTAGCATGATAACAAAGAAATTTGCATTTGAAAAGCAGCAACATCTCTATCATAACAAGGTCACCCTTAGCCACACTCCTGTTCAAAGGCTTGGCCACCAAGCCCAGAACTGTAAAAAGGACTATTCGTGGTTACTAATAATATTTTAAATAAAAAATTCCAAAATTGAATTTGATTGAAGAAAGCACTGCTCAGTAGTGACTACTGTAACTAAACCGTCGAGGGATTCAGTAGCAGAAAAAAAAAATTAAAATTCTTTAAGATCTTTTTTCACTCCATACTTGAGCTTAAATTTTGCCATGTTATCCTATTTTTCGCCTCGTTTACCCCGGCATGCATTTTAACTCACCTGTTGACGTAATAAGTGGAAGTACTGCGCAGGCGTGGTTGGGTTCACCACCTGCATATTCACACTGTCGCCGTCCACTCCATCTTCTCGACTGTCTGTCATCTACAGAGACAAGAAAAGTATCAAAGTGTGGTCACCAGTTTCTTTTCTCCACTGTCCTTACTGCCTTGAGAACTATATTTTTCAAAGCACTGTAACAGGCGGAGCCAGTCAAAGACTATAGTGAACTGAAGCGAATACCACGCACCTGAAGGAATCTTTCTATTCTACAAGAAGAATGTTCAGGTCCTGCGCCATCATAGCCATGAGGCAGTAACATCACCAAACCACTTTGAAGCAACCACTTTGCTGAAAATAAAAATCACTTTTGTTGTTTCTCCGCACCTTTCTTAAAGTTAGTGTTCGGAAGCGAAACGGGAAATCCAAACAAACACTTTAATTCCAACACGGTAAACTGTAGACTCACGGTAAACGACAACGACCATTAAACAAAACTGCTACTCGATAAACTAAAAACTTTTCAACTCCCTCTAACAAATCGCACACGTCAAAATTCAAAAGGTCCGCGTGATTTGCTTACGACATTATTAGTTTACGTAGTCCCAAAGCATGCGCACGCGAGTCGCACGCGCGCAAGTTCATTAATGTCTTCTTAACTGTTAGAGAATAAAATAATTACTATCAACAGAGTTAAAAATCGTTTCACTCTTACCCTCTCCTCCTGATATGAACGTGTCGATAATTATCTGTGCGCCGTTGAAGAAATCTCCGAACTGCGCTTCCCAGATAATCAAGTGATTTGGGTTCTCAATACTCATGCCATATTCAAAACCGAGACAAGCTTCTTCCGACAAAGGACTGTTGACCACCTGAGTGCACAACAAAATTGTTTCTTTTTTTTATTAAAAAAAAAAAAAAAGTTAGCGGACAAGTCTCAGATCGAACGAGCACAGTCTAGAGGAGTTCCTGGTAGAAATTCTTAGAATAATAGCTCTTAATACCTCAAGGAATCCTTTCTGCTGTTCGGACATGTTATTCAGTGGTACAAACATCTCGTCGGTTTGTTGATCGACCAGCATCGTGTGTCTGTGGCTAAAAGTTCCCCTTCCGACATCTTGCCCGCTGAAGCGCACATGATAGCCTGTCAAACGGAATATTTAAACAAAATGAATAAGCTGATAAGTGTAAACTAAAGCCAGTCCTAAAATGATAAAATTTTTCATTAAACAGCAAACAACTTTTGTTTCATTTGGTATGATGTACACAGCATCTTTTGAAAGTGCTTACGTCTGTAGACAAAACTATGGAGCTAAATCTGCTGAGATAAAACTATTTCCAAGAACTATCGCATGTTGTGTTGTACGAGGTGGTTCTAACGTTCACATCTGTGGATAAAACTCTGACCAGTGTGTTATCATCCAAATACCTAGGGCGCAGATCGAAGATTTTTCTTAGGACGGGAGTTCATCACTGAGGACTTGCCAAAACTGACGGTGACGTAAACAACTTTTAAAAGCGAACTACAAAGAAGAAGGCTTATGACTAAGCAATAACATAGTGTGAACTGCTGAGAATACCTAGCAAATAACACAGCAGGTTTAGGATAACCTTGAAGTTTATTTGAAGGTCGCAGATACACTCCTGATACCTTCTCATAAGCTGTACAAGGTAGCTCTATCATTTAAGTCTGCAGATGACGCTTTTGGAGTGTGGCGTTTCACCACTGATTGCTTTTTTTACATGAACTAAATTGTTACTCTTTGGATAAACCTTACTGCACGTCACGTCAAATGCCCTCTCCTCAAAATTGAAGATGACGTAGCGTTTTCACCTTGATGAAGAAGGCTTCCAATGGCGAGAGCTTCTGCAGTAGCCCAGTCAATCCCGGTGCCACTTCCTAGTTTTTTGATCCTGGCTTTCGCGTGAGTCTTTTTCAGGTGCGGGTGAATGTTAAAGGAATCAGGTGTTTCGACAGACTTCGCTCCAACGAAAAGCAAGCCCTCTAGGGGGAACCCTTTGTAAGGAGAAAAGGAGCCATTTAAAATGAGAAGTTTCAATCAAGTGTCAGAGAAGTCCTGGATTTCAATGCTTTTGCTCTACTATGTTCTGACATTGACTCAAAAACTCACGCCATCTTCCTAATCAATCAGGTACAATATTAAACCTAACCATGTTTTTGTCATGGGCATTTTCAGGCGTTTTAAGCTAGTCCCGTGCATTTCTTGTGACCATCTCATTGGCTCTTCGGAATGTTCACCTCTGTTCTGATTGGCGGCAAAGCCTTGGTTCTAGCTTTAAGTCATTCGATGGAAGCGCGATCTAAACAGCCACTGAGTCAATAAACATAAGCTGCCTCTTCATTGCAAGGCAATTAATATTCTACCTGTATCCCAAGTAGTAATCTTATCCTCGCTGGCCTGTACAAAGCCTTTCCAGTGTCCCTCAAGGTGGCTTGTCTGTGGAACAAGATTGTCTGAACGCTTCAATTCTTCATTAAGAAAATCGGTATATTGATTGTCATCCTCGCTTCCAAATGCAGCCACACCTTTTTGCGCTAAACTGTTAGCATACAGCACTGGTACACTGGGTCGACTCGCTATTTCTTGGTACATTACAGGTTGTGTGAAAGATGGATCATCAATCTCATTATGACCCCTGACAAAAAAAAAAAAAAAAACCAAAGCAAGTAAAAGCCTGAGTTTCAATTTCTCATGGGGAACTCAGAGTTATTTTTGGTGCCTGCTCGTGAAAAGACGATCATCGTATCAACGAAACTTAACGCAGCGGTTTTAAGTACATTCTTAGCATTACCGATGAGGCGTTCATTCAAGGACGAGAATTTTTTGAAAACTATGTTTATTAGATCACTGACAAAGACTACAGTAATAAAAACAAGTGCAAATTTATGTAAGACAGAAACATCTAGTTTCTCGCTTTGTTAATATAAATTGCCAAGGATGGTGTTAATCCGCCAATTGTGCCGTATTTGCTCTTTTTTTTTTTCTGTTCTAATCTTCAAATAAATGTGTTACCTCTAATGACTTTTCTGCTTGAAAATGTTTTGGTTTGTAAGGGGAAATTCATCTTTGGTCACTCTTGGGAGCTAAAAGGTTAATTTCATTAACAAGGAAATGTTAGGCGGTTAGTCTCTGCATCCACAACCTTTGCCTTCTCCTGTGAGGGACAACCTCAAAGAAAGTAATTCAAACATACCATTGTCTGTAACAGAGCATGTCAACAATTATATCCTTTCTGTATTTCCCTCTGTATTCAAACGCCAGGCGACAAGCTCGGACCACTTCCTATGAGATCAAACGCAAAAGGAAAACTTAAAGGATAACGATAAGTAAGTCTAAAAATACTGATGTTTTTCTTGTTTTTTTTTTTTGTTTGTTTTTTTTTTTCAGTACCACCGAACTTTCCCCTCCATCAGAACGGATTAAAAACCACGTCTCTTATAAAGCAGATTTCAATATTGAATGTCTTTGCTTTACTTCGCCCTGTGATTGACCCAGAAAACTCACGCCACTCTATCAACCAATCAGATGCACACGAAAAACCCAACCACGAATTGTTCGCCCGCGTTTTCCCGCGCTTTCCCGCGCTTTAAGCAGCTAGTATGTTTTTACTCTTTGGGTACTTTTCTTTTTCTGATTGCCCGTTGTGATCATTTGGTTTTGCTTTGACGCTCTATCCAAGCTTGCAGTCTAAATTGTCTTGCATAGACGGTTAAAAAGTCAACAGTTATTCTTAGAGATTTTCAAAATTTCATTGATGTGAAAGTGGCCATGCATTTATTGTTACTGTACTTATAAAAACAGTACTAAAGAGAGTAATAATGTTATCTACCTCCACGGTAGAATAATAGATATAAAAAAAGCAGAGCATAACAATGTCTTGGAAGAAACATTTACCTCAGGGTTATCACCATTAACATGGAGTACAGGACACCCAATCATTTTACCAACATCACTGCTGTATCTAGAAGACCTGCAAAGTAGATCTCGTAACTTCATTAAAAGTTCTCACCTTAAATGTTACAGTGCATCAGAAGAAAAACATGCCAATTTGCAAAACACAATGAAAATTATTACCTTCCTCTCTCCCCAGGTGTCGTGAAGCCAAGCTGATTATTAACAATCAAATGGATTGTGCCACCAACACTGTAATGAGGAAGGTTTGCCAGACAAAAGGTTTCTGCCACAATACCCTGTGCATAAGACAAATATTCTGCTGAGTTGTTGAAGGTTTTCCTCAAACTCAGTTTCTGTGCTAACAAGAGTGGTGTTGTGCCCCTCCTGTTTTTTAACACACCATTAACTTTCCTTGACCAAACACAGAATATACTCACATTCATGACATTACCTGGATTATGCTTAATAGGTCTTTGTTAGGTCAGTTTATTCAGGCCTTTGTCATGAAGAACATAGTGATGCATTCTACGCTTTGTGGTAATAAAATGTGAAGGCCTTGCTTATGAGTGGCTTATTCAAGAAAAATCAAGAAGCTCAAATGCTTATTGCCAGTCAGATGAAAAATGCATTTTATTACCTGGGCAGAGAACGAAGCATCTCCATGCACCATAACACTGAGCACCTGAGAAAGAAAAAGGATGCAAAGTTTAGAACTGATCTTGTTCTTTAATCACTCACCAATAGACTAGGAATTTTAAAGTTTGTGACGAAATAGTTTGCAAAGAAGGCATCATTAAGTGAAAAAGGAATAAGGGAATCACCAAATCCTTTCCTTTCACCAGATGCTAATGACCTAAAAGCTCGATCTGCTTCTGTGGAAAGTGCCTCCTTTGAAAGATTGGTGTAGATTAGCCAATTGTCAGCCAGTAAGTCGGTCAGCCAGTTAGACGGTCAACAAATTATGTAGTCCATTAGTCAGTCATTCAGTTACTCAATCAGACAATATTATTGGTCAGTGAGTTGGCGAGTTGGTCAGTTTGCCTCTTCTACATACATTTATATTAGCCAATAACTAAATTTACAAGAACACTTTCAATATACCCTGTATATACATACATATATGTACAGTAACCCCAAAACAGGAAGCAACTTAAATTGCATCTACCTTTTCACCCAGTGGGCTGTCTGTGAGATTGCTGAAGCAACCATCCTTTAATGTAAGCTGTCGACCCCTCGCCTTACCAGCTGTAACAGGATTGACAGCTTCCAAGTGTGATGGGTTTGGCAACATGGTCACCCGCAAATTGCAATCTTCAAGATCAACAGAAGTGTCTAAAAAGAATATTAAGTAAACAAAACAAAAAACAGGAAATTTAGAAAATCTGCAATTTTCAAATGAAACTCTGTGATGTTAGGGGGAACTTTAGTTAGTAATCAGTTAGAAATGGAGAGGGTGACAGAGTCTTCAGTACTTATTACATCAGACTTGCTGTTTAGAAAACTGAAGCTATTGAAGGGTTTCTTTTAGATGAAATACCTATGTGAGCAGGTTCCTTGGACAAGCTTGTAAATATTTATAATTAATTTATGTAAGACTTGTCTGGTAGTTCTTTGAAAAGGTTCTGAACTAATGTTGTCATTAACTTACGCAGGTGAGAGAGGACATCTCCAATGCCTTGGGCACCTGGAGGAAGCTCAGAATTCCCTTTGATCTGTTTTTGTTAAAAGAGATTAGGAGTAATGTTTTCCTTAATAATTAACCAACAATGACATCTACTGATATGTCAATTATATCAAAATAATAATAATAATGATAACCATCTACTAAAAATTGAAATTATGATCCAAAAGTTTGGAAGATTTTGAAACAAACCACTGACCTCAAAACTCATCTACAAGTAATCAGAGACAGCAATAAATAACAGTAGATTGGAAATTCAATTTTACAGGGAGCCTAGTTTAAGACAAACTTTATCAAGTAAGACAATTTCACTGATAAGAAAGCTAAAATTAAGATAAACACAGTTGTAATATTGCACATAATGTCCAATAAAAACAAATTTAGAACCTGACCAAGGGTTAAAATCTTAAAAGCAGTTTCTTTATCAAACTTCCAACAGTTTAAACCTTATGGAATAGTTGGGCTGTAGGATATTTCAGAAGACCAGTTAAAAGGTTGAGTCGTCCTCGATGTGGTATGCCTAAAACTAACTCTTGGATTTTACCTGAAAAAAAAAAAAAAAAAAGTTTTCATTTATTGAACATGTAAGGGTACTGCACTTAAAAAATACAGTCCACACCAGCCTCATTATTAACACCTTTTAAAAGTAAAATTTGAAACAAACAAAATCAATTTAAAATCCACCAGCCATAACCAGGAAACATGCATTGAAACTTCAACCCTCATTTGCAGAATCAAAGGGTCTGAACTCCACTGCCCAGGAATGGTGATTGGGCTATTTTCTTGAGCACAATACTTGACTCACACAGTCCTTTCCTCTTACATAGCATACCACGCATAGGGGCTACACACATGTTGTAGTGCTCCTGAATACTACAACATCCTAATTCAAAAACCTGTGGATAAGTTCTCTCTGGAATCCATGCAAGTCAGTCTAGTGTAATATCCTCACCATTTTTCAATAATCGCTCCACAACATAACTAAATACAAAAAAATACTCACTTAACACACAGTTTCAACACATGTTCACTATTGAAAGATGTATACCCAAGGGGAAGCTTACCAAAAGATTATTAAGCATTACCTAGCATCAGAGTCACTGACTTTAAACTTACTGTTAGAGGACCGAAGAAAAAGTTCATCAAAAAATGCTATCATGCTCTCTGCTCCTTCAGCACCATATCGCTTGACTGTTGGGAATTTTTTGGCCAGAAAATTGTCAAATGCCTAGTTTGAATGTAAAGGTGTATAGGAGCAAATTAAAAATTGAATGTTGAGACAATACATAAAAATAATCTAAGCCACTTGTAACTAAAATTTCACATTAAATATTCAAATTTACTTTTCTTTTCCAGATTAGATGAATTTATAGGAGAACAGGAGATTCTCTATGCAGCTTGGAGACTACCTCAGAATCTGAGAGGATTTGCATCACTTTGCAACTACTTAATTTTTAAAAATTAAAACAACTCAAATTTTTAGTACTAACAGCAAGAAAGATCAATGACCTATTAAGTAAGTTGGCAGCCACATACATAATCAAACAACCACTGTAAAAATATAAAAGACAATGCACATCACAAGTCAATCAGTCTGATGTACCTCAGATTTCAACAAGAGCTTTGCCAGATATTTCTGTCTTTTAGATTCATTTTCTAGTGTCCAATAAAGAACACTCTTTTCAATCAACTGAGCTAACCAAAGCTTCTCTGACTCATCCTACAAGAAAAAAGACACACATGTCCAAGTAATTAGGTCATTACAATTATCGTAGCAGCTGTTTTTTTTTTTTTTTCAAGTCCCATACTCCTAGTGCGGCAAGTAAATGAAGCTAGCAAGACTCAAAATAGATTATACAATTGAAGTATTTGAGTGATGGTGATTAAGGAGGCAGTAGGTGCCCTTTTGACAGCAGCAACAAGTAATAATGAAAAAAACAAACATTACAGCTACTTTGATTTCCTTAGGTGCTGATGAGGAGAATTTGTTCAACAATCAATCTTTACTTGGTGATCATTTCCTTCATGACCTTAATGTTTGTTCCAGGGATCATGTTTTAGGGAGAATTTAGATGCTAGTCACTTAAGAGCAAATAACCAAGAAAACAATGGTCACATTAGAAAGTGAAGATAAATGTTTCAAGCTGAGGGAGCTTAACCTAAAAGGCTCCTTGAACTAGAAATCTGTTCTCATACCTCTATATGTTGTATTTCTGCGGATAGCTGCCCACAATAAACTTTTTCCAAATGTGTAAGAATTTCTGTAAGGGTAGCTTCCTCTTGACCGTTATAACATAACAAACCTTAATGTACAAACAAAGAGTTATCAATAATTTAACTGACAATCAGTACTACAACAAAGGAATTTTCAAAGAATTGTCTTACCTGATAGCTTGAAATATTTATTTACATCCACATTATCCAAACCAAAATTTTCCACAGCAAGTTCCTTGGAGTTCTTTAACATACTTTGAAAATCTCTGAGAAAAATGGTAAAATATCAGTTACTTAAAATAAATATTAGATTTGTTAGACGTCATTTAAGAATAAATACTATTTAACTATTTATTTAATAGTTTACATTTATGAACTCAACTCGCGCAATTATTTATTTAAATTTTTTAAAAAAATTTTTAACTTTTTACGTTTGTCACCTTTGTACTTTGTACTATTCATCTTTATTCTCTTCTCACTTGAGAATGATGACATGGAGTCATCGAAACATTGTGTGTTTTTCTCGCTAATATTTATTCTTAAAAATAAATAAAATTCAAAAATCAATCAGAAGGAGCAAGAATTGTATGTACACGTATGTACCTGGTTTTTGACTTCAAAGGATTTATGTCTGCTAGTTTATGCCCATGTTCTCTATAAGCATTTACTAGTCTAAGAATATTGGCATTCTTGATTCTGTTCTGCAACTCCTCTTCGCTCTCTAAACAAGAGAATTAAAAGAGTACTTAAAAACCAAAAAATATTGATAACTAGACAAGGTATGTCTCTTTACTAAGAGTACTAGAGACATTCCGTCACCTCCCTTGTGATGAACACCCCTCTGATTAACAATAACTCTCCACCACTTCTAAAGGGAACAGGGGCAAGGGTGTCTGTCTCTTCTTCTTTCATTCTTACATTATTCTACAACCAATCCATTCTAATTTTATCCACTTATAACTGACCTTCAACGGTTATTTGAGGAGAGGGCCTGTAACCAAAACACCCACTCTTTGCATGATACAGTTTGACAATATTAACACTACTCCTTAGGAAAACTTGATGTAAATTCTTCAAAGGTATCACAGGCCATGCAATTCTCCACATGATGGTGTTTGTTGGTTGAGAAACTTAAGCTGAGGGCTCCTTCACAATGGCATGATATCAGACATCAGAAAATCCCTTCCTGCAATAAAATTAAAAGAGTGGGATGAAAATAAGAGAGGCATATACTGCCATGAAAAATCATAGGTCTTGCAAAATTTCATCTGATCTCAAAATATCGTCTACCTATGCAACGAGTCCCAAATTCCCAAACTAATTGTTCAAAGATTACAGAGTCCAATTTTGTTTCTTATAACCTTGACAATCATTTGAAAAGATGGCTTAAAGAGTAGCAAAAAGTCATTGATCTGAGAGATGTAGGTCTGCAAATGTTATCGCTGTTGTTTAACCCTTTCCCACTAAGAGTGACTAGCATCTAATATCTCCTTACAATATCACCCCTGAATCACACATTAAGGTCATGAGAATATAGGAAATGATCACTAACTAAAGAAGGTCTTGATTGTTGAACAAATTCTTCTTGTCAGCACCTTTGGAAATGTACAGAGAAGTACAGAATGGCACAGATGTAGAGGAAATATTGCATGCAGTATTGATGTTGAAGGTTTGCAATATGAATGCAAAAGTGCATAGCATCTCTATGGCCATTATCATTCCTCATCAAATTAGAGAAAAATTTTAAGTGCCTTTTTTCTTAGATCACACTTTAAGTTAGCTAATCAACAAATACTCGAAATGTAGGATGGCAACATATTAACGCTGAAGATTCAAAGTGAAATCTTTGGTTGGTAGTTAATGTTTTCATTTTACACATTTTTCCGCAATCGAGGCTTTACGCATGTGATAATTAAATTTTGACGTCGGTGCCCATAGAATCACGAACACCCGTAATTGTAATCAGAAACATTTTTCCTGTCTGTGCGATTATAACCCTATCAATCCGTTAGGATCGATTATTCTATCGAAACAAAGACATGCATGTCGAACGAAACATTGAGCTCTCCGTCCAGTCATAAGCCTTCTAACCTGCACCTGGCCGAAGATATTATTTTTGGCAATGTGGCAATACCGTCAAAACAAGAGCGCAATACTGAACCATGTGACAACTTCAAATGAAACACACACGATTTAAATTATTGTAAAGAAAAAACACACGTAAAGCGTGGCAAATTATAACACTCATAGGTATAGAACACGTATCAATTAGAGAAATCAAGGAGACAAAAGCTAAGATGTAACTTCTACTCACAAAGTTTGGGGCTTAAGGACTGAGACCTGATTGACTTCTCATCATAACGGCACACTACGAGTATACTTATATGATACCTCCTTAAAATTCGTACAGCCGCTGAGCTAACGAGTTGATGGCGCCAACGTAAACAGGATATCTAAACATGTAGTAATGACAGACAGGTCTTGGTTTGAGGCTTACTCGATGTGTAGGAACATTCTAAAAATATAGTTTTACATTTTAGTTAGATAGGATAAAACAGTCGTGTCATTAAAGACTAAAATATCTGCATGAGTATGAAAAACTGCGACCCAATCTTCCTCCTCTGTGCCCTTCAGTTTCCCCCTTCCTGTGATTCATACACATTCTCAGCTTCATTGAAAGATAACTGAATTATCAATTAGAGAGGTGACCAAGAAGTGTCTGAACGTTTGATTTCTGTATAACGCGGCCAACCTTTCTAACACCAGAGGATATGTTTTTGACACAAACATCAGTAAATCAAATCCCATTTTTTTGCGTGAGAACATGAACCAAAGTTCGGTTCGACTCAGCCTGAACATTGGACACAATGACTCAATGCACTTCCTTTCGAGCATCATCTGTCTCTTTTCTTAATTTTTAGTTACTCCGTTTTCGTATTTTGAATGCGTCATCGTCTGACTTTCTATTTCCGGAGTGTTTCGTTTTCAATCGTACCTTCTGAACCTTCTTGATGGCCCAGCGTAGCAGGAAAAACAAAGGTTTGCCATTTCTGATTTGCAATTTTCAAACTAGCAGATATCAGCAGAGTATTCTATTTTTTCTTTATCAAATTAAGGCGTGAGCTTTAAGTGGGAAATTTTTGGGTTCTTAGAGGAGAACCCCCGTCAGTGGTACCAGTTTTTGCCAACAGTTCGCCAATCTGTTGTTTTCATAATCAGCTTGAAAACTTGTTTTCCTTTGTGCGCTCCACTTTAATCAATGGGCTTCATCTCTATTTCAAGAACATTGAATCTTTCTTCAGAAGATTTCCGAAGAAGGTTAAAACAATGGAATTGCACTCATAGAGGTATCGGTGTGATAAGCCGGCAGATATCGCATTCAAAATTATTCAGTATTATTCAAATTATTTGCATTCTCGGTTTGCAGCGCTGGTGGGTTAAAACCTCGTTCAATGAGGCAATAACTTTTTACTCCCTTCTTATTAAAGTAATCTTGGATGACTGCAATTATCGTTTATTATTCCTGCTTAATCCGTGGATCGAAGGTGATCGCACAAAATCAATGAGCGATTGCTAGTCTCCGGTTTTCGTGCGGCGAAAATTGTTTTTACTGTTTAATGTAGTTTCCTCATTTTTGTTCGTTCGATAGAACATAAAATTGGAGAAAGGGACTTCTCGTGGTTCCGCAAGCCCTCAGAGCCAGGGGAAGCCTTCCCAACTAACCAAAGATAACGTTCTTATAATGAAATAATTAATTTGTTTATTCTAATTACTAAAATTTACACGCGCATCTCTTCGCGTCATAAAGGTAATTACGACTTTGTCAGAAGCTGCTTGAGACGTTTTCACGTAGTTCTTGTCAGTGGGAAGATTTCAAAAGTTTGCAAAGTTTGCACGATGAAGAAGTTTCTAATTGCTTGCTTTGGTCTTGGAATTGCAATCGGAGGAGGTTACTTGATGTACCGAAAATGGCGGAAGTACTCCTCAGAAGAAAGCGATGATGCTGACAACCAAAACGGTGATGGCACTACCCAGGTATAGTAACTCAAGAAATTTTAGACTAGCGCCAGTTTTTTTAGTACTTTCTACCTGGTCATTCGAATAGGCCTGGCGATTTAAGTGCTCGATCGACGCAAAGTGACGCCATAATTTTTGATCGTCTTTACGAATTCTTATAAAATTCCGAAACAACTCTGATGGATTAAAAAACAAACTTCTTAGAGCAGTTTTAATTAAAGACTCGAAATTGATCAGTGACTGCACTGGTTTTGCTTTACTTCGCCCTGTGATTGGTCCAGAAAACTCGCGCCACTCTATCCACCAATCAGATGCAAAATTGAAACAAATCATGGCTTGGCCGGCCGCGTTTTCCCGCACTTTAGGAAGTTGGCTTGTTTTATATGGCTGTGTCTCACAAGGACTGGGAACTACCGAATTCATGAATTTGATTGGCTGAAATCAACATTGAAAGCGGTCTAGATTTTCCCATCTAGACCGGTCTAGAAAAAAAAGGTACAAAGAATATAAAAAATTGACATATAAGACACAGCCATATAATAAACATCTTATTAACTGAGCTAGGTCGGTCTGTATGGGAGAATCTTGACCTCGGTCGCTGGTACAGACCTCACTGTGTTCGGTCTGTACTGGCGACCTCGGTCAAGATTCTCCGATACAGACCTCCCGCTCGGTTAATAAGAACTAATTTAAATGAAATCATTTTTCTTTTCTTTACCACACAATCAAAGAGCACTCTGTTAGCTAAAACCGACTAAAACGTTCTGCAACATGTCTAAGGTGACCTTCTTATTTTGTTACCAAGGATAGTGTACAATCCGCTGAACCTGTTAAAAAGACACAACCAAGTACCACAAATGGAGGCGGCAAAGACAAGCAATACAAAGCAAAGAGTAATACAAAGACTGGAAGCACCGCAAAGAATTTTGGGGGCCTCAAGTCTGGTTTTCTTTTGTAATGCTGTATATCTGCCACATTTAACAAAATACTTTACCGATTTTCAGCTTTGAATTTAAACCTTTTTAATTTTTTTGCTATATAAAGAAAAAAAAAAGACAAAAAAAGCCAAAAACGAAAAAAAAAATTTTTTTTGTTTTTTTAAGAAATTTGTCGGCATCAGAAAAGAGAGACAGGAACTTGATTTCATAAGAGATTTACTAAACAAAATATAAAATATATATTTACAAACAAAGTTAAAAAAGATGTTGAAAGAGGAAGAAGAGTAAGAATTATAAAAGGAAAATGTGATTAGAAATTTTTCGCAATGACAACGTTGTACAAAACAAAAATTTTAAAAGTTTAAAAACAATACGAAAAAATATAAAAGTAAAAAAGTAATGATAAAGAATTGCACGACAAGGAGAAGAAATGTAAAGATGAAAAAAAAAAAGAAAAATTGTACGAGAAAGAAAGCAATATATACATGAAACTTATTAACAAAATACTTTGAAAATACAAATACAAAACGATATAATGAAAAACATGAAATAAAAGGTAAAGTTTACAAATAAATTTTTGTCACGTTATTAAAAAGAATTTTTTTTTAATTTACATAGTTGGTTTGGACTAAGATTTACCCGCGAACTGTATATTTTCATCTCAGGGACACGTCATTATTTTTCGTACGTAGGGGGGGAAGTGGGAAGGGCGAAGGGGGGGAGAGGAGTTGGAGGATTTTGCATGTGTCACAATTCAATTAACTTGATCCTCCCATAAGGCTCTGTTATATTCTTATGATCCCCCTGACTGCAGTCAATTGCCAGTCATTTATCTACTGATGATTTGCCCTTTGCCATCTGATGGCGACGAATAACCCCTTCGTTCCCCCTGAAAACCGTGTGATCCTCACCAAAATCCTCCCCTCCCCCGTATAAATTATGACTGGTCCCTTAAATTACATCTCAGTACTAACAAAACGGGAAAGAAAACGACGAACTTCTGAAAAAAATGTTTGGAAGGCGCTTTAGAAAGACTTCAAAACCTCAAAAGTGATCTGGATTGGCAGACATCGTTGTGGGGTTACTTGAATGTTCCCTAGCTAGAGTTTTTCCTCTTTGAATCTCCCTCAATTTTTAACCCATACCTCCTGTCTGGAGATTTGTCGGCGTGGTCAACAGATCATGCCGTGAAACTCCCGTTCACTTCCGCTTCATTCAAACCCGGAAGTGAAAAAGCCAGCAGGTACAGGTGGTCAACGAGACGATGACTAAGAACCTGCAAGATTAAAATGGCGCCCCACTGGCGCTAAATCACAAGTTACACTTGTTGTTATTTATCTCTTTTATAATTGCTTTCTCGAGAGATTGGATCGAGACAGTACCTCTTTGTTTTGTCTCTGTCAAGACCATAATGAAGCTATGACGTTATGGCGAAAAGGTAGGATTTCAAACTTATATTTACGAATCAGGTCATTACAAATTAGTTTCATTTCAAAAATAAGTGTCTTCAAAATTATTTTAGAAATAGAAAGAGTCGCATGAAGAGACGGAGACAACTAGAGAGTGCTTATATATTCAATTTACAGCAGTTAAAAAGGAGCTATCATGATACATATATTCAAACGATTCATTTGAGAAATTCAGAGTGGCAGTTGTTTCTAACCCTCCATGTATCAAAGCATAAACATGTCTTCGAGTCTTGGGAATTCAGAGTTGATTCAACATTTTTGTGGTAATCAACTCATTCGGAAAACTCAATGTAAAATACACAAAAAGCTACGCGTATAGCACAGACAACTGACAACTTTCAAACACAACTGGTGGCAAACCAGCTGACAGACAGGGTATTAAAATTGTAAAGATATGATCATAGTTGTCGTCTGGTTTCTGCATTCGGATCTCAGCGCGAGTTTTCGACATGGGATGAATTTTAATTAGTTGTATGATATTTTTGGGATTTGTTATGCGACGACGAGCGTCTTTGGGAACATCTTCCCTACGGTAAGGCTTTGGTAAGGCCCATAAGGCATGCTGAGTAATTAATTTTTGACATAGATGTGGATTCTTCGTAGTCTCCCACGAGTAATTATCGTGGATCTTAAATTTTATTGCCACGTGTGTGTCTTTTACACTAAAAAGAAATGAGTCTGCTTTTTCAGTTTCGTTCAAATTTAGGACAACGGATTCATTTTGATACCATATATAATTAGTAATCAATAATCCAAACAATTTCTCAATAAGCGAGACGAGCCAAAAAATGTTATCTAAACTAGGAGTCTACGAATGGGTGAAAAATCTTTGTGAATTTGAAGAAGTCTAAATGCATTAGAAACTAAATAAAAACGAAAAAACAGCAGCGACAACAGTCTATTATTGATTGCAAAAAAACCTTTGAATTAAGACGTCTTTTTGATGCAGCAGGTATATAAACTGCTTTCATTCCTAGTGAGAAAAATCTGCTAGAATGGACAACACTCCAAACCAGATAGTAGCAGTGTTTTGCTTGTTCTTTATTTGTGGAAATCTCATTCTGGGACAAGACCCTTACGTGTATTTTGAGAAGAACTGGTGCCGAGAACGCACCCTTCGAACTGATTGGCGGACCTACACTCACTCGTGTCCAAGCTACTCGCGACATTGGGCTTATGAAATTTGGCCAGACGACTTCAAGACTCATCCGAACCTGAGTTTTATTTCAGGGGCGGAAATCAATCCTGCAGGACGTTTCAGCAAAGTATATTTACAGTCTGTGACAGTTCTGAACCGTATAAAGACGTTCGGTGGAGATGCGTGGCGCGTTAGAGTTCAGGGCCCCGCAAATCTTGTCGCTACCGTTAGCGATATGGAAAATGGTACATACGAGGCCAAGTTTTTACCCATGGAGCCTGGGACCTACTCCTTACAGATAATGTTAGACTATACCCTCTGTCACGGGCTTAAAAACCCGCCTCCTGATTGGTTTATGAGAGGTTTGACCATGTTTCTTGCATTTCGCGAGACCGATAATTATATAACCTTTTCATTATTGTGGAGGTTCGTAATGCATATTGCTTATTTTCTTGATTCTCCGAGAAATTAAGGTATCTTAAATAAGTTCGTGTTAGTTATACGCCAAAATTTTTAGCGTTAATTGAATGGTTATCCGCGTATTCAGTTACCACTACAAAACACTTTGGTGAAGGAGTGGAACCGATGTCCAAAATCAGGGATCCTAGGCCAGCTCGTACCTGATACAGTACCTCATTAAATAAGATTTTCGTGAATTTTAAATCTCATAAACTTCGTGATTTTGGGGAAAAATTGCAAAAATGTAAACCTCTCATAATATTGTCGCTGTTAACGTTTCACAGTCGCAATTGACGTCACTGAGCTTTAAAACAAATCAAGCACAAGTTAACATTTTCTAGAAACAAATTTAATATTGTTGTGATGAATTTTGCAGGCTGTCGACACGGATCGTTTCAAAGACCAGAAACACTAACGACATCAGACGACTACATCAATACACCGCTTTATTATGGAGCATATTTCACGGTCCAAGTTCCTCCTACCGTGCAAAAAGATGCCCAGTGTGAGTGATTGAGTTTCCCCGCAGTTCTACCTTTTGTCTTGTAGCGCAAATGAAAATGCTGGAGTATCTGAACTGTCTCAGCCCCCCCCCCCCAAAAAAAAAAAAACTCAATTTATCGACGATGTAGTACAAATAATATGAAGTCGTTTATTGAGTGGTTCTCCTTAATAATACCATGTTATAAATTTGAAAGTTTTTCTTTTTTCCAATAGACTTAGATTCTCTGTTTAGCAGCAGTACCCAATGGTGTAATGAGGGATGCACCCTTCTTGCGGACGGTTTTGGAAGATGGGTGAACAACAACTGGTCGCCCTATAAAACCTGTACGTTGACAAGCTTGTGTTTGAGTTGCCTACGCACAAAACAATTCATTTTGCATGAAATATGATCACAGCCTTGAAGGTCTTTCTTTCGCTCCTAAATGAATCGTGTAGATAAAGTAAGGTAAAGTAAGCTGATGAATCAAAAGGCCCATCTTGTCAGAGCTCACCGGTTTCTGTATGATGAAGGGGCCAGGAACATTGCTCCTCCCTTTCTATCCCCCGGACGAAGAACTCGTCCAATGAAAGGTTACCCTCCTCTCCCCCCAGCATTTTGTCAGGCTTCCTTGATGGTATTCCCCTTTTTCCTTGGAGGTGAGTGGCGCCTTGAAAGTAACGCAATCTGCCAAAAAAAAAAAAAAAAACAAGTAATGACCAGCCTGTTCAAGCCAGCGATTGTGACCCCCAGTCCCGCACGAAAAATCCTCTTGATTAACGAGTTTTTCTAGATATTTAAAACAATAGGTAATACACTCCATCTTAGCCCAAGCTGTACCTAACATTATTCATCCCAATGACCTCCTTCTAAAGTTATACATTTACTATATTTCCAAATAAAAGTTGTTCCTTTCTGGATTTCACCCATAAATAGCAACCAATCAGAGGATTAGAAATATTTCCGTAAAGTACGTCATATCACGTCATCATTTTAGGAACGTGTTGTATTTTCTTTTTCCAGCTGACTCCAGTGACCCGAGGTCAGGGCACAGGCAGGGATCTGGTGTCTTATGGATTTACGGCGACTCGCACAATCGACGGTTTCACGAATCAGTGCAAAACCGACAACTGTGTTCTCGTGTATTCCGAGCTTGTTATCATACCAATGTATGGGTCTACTGGCTGGGAACAGTGAGCTCAAACGAGGTGGATCTTTGGTAATGGAGGTATTCAATCTCGTACTCAAACCTCTTTCCTCCTTCAGACACTAGTAAGGGCTGGGCGAGAGCTTAAACAGCGCCGGATATTCTAGAGTTTTTTCGGGAGATTGCAGGCCATAGCAAGTTCAGCTTAGTAACACTTTTCTTTACATATAGGAATAATACTACATTCTAAATCTAAATCTAATCTAAATATCGTTATAGAAAAATTGTTTCATCTTTAAATATCGTTATGTCGGCAAAATCGTTTAGGACATCACGCCAGCTCTAATCCTTCAAATGTTCAAAATGTTTCAATCTTCAAATGTTCAAAATCCTAACAGACATCATCTAATTCATACGCCACCCTCCCAATCCCTGGCCCCTGTACCACTTCCACTGTTACATTTACAACAAAAGTAATAGATCTCAAACTCATTCTAAATATAGTCAGCTGATAATAAATGGATGTGATTAAGAATCAGATCCAGTGAGCCAATAAGAAATCGATATAGATACACGTGACAAGGAAAGAGCCCGCGAAAACGCGTGTGACCAAGCGGTGATTGGCTTTAGATTTTACTTTGTAGCTTTGATCGGTTGAGTAAGAAATGAGCTGGCGTGGTTGTCTTCTATTGGTCTTTAGATGAATTAACACCACGAAAGACACGACGGGAATGGACGAGCTGTGCTCGGAAATGACTACTGATAATCAAGGATAATTTGAGGTGAAGTGACAGCTTGTTTTTGTTTCTGTTTTTTTTTTTTTTTTAGTTACGGAGGTCATGACCTCAATGTTACACAAGTCCTGGAAGAATTGCGCTCAGTTGTAACCCAGCCATTAATGGATGAAGATAGCGCCTTGGTACTCAACACAGGAGTCCACCTCTTAAAAAGCACGAGCTTTAGAAATTATCAGAAGATAATTAAAGGTTTCATTCGTCTTTTAAGACAGAATTATCTAGGGAGGGTTGTTTGGAAGACAACACCCTCCCTCGGGAAACAGACAGAGCTGTACACAGGTTGTTGTCGACGCTTTCATACTGAACAGGTAAAGAATCTGTGCTCTCATAACCTCTTTATATCAAGGCGAAACTGCTTAAACTGATGTTTATTGACTTCAAGTTTAGCAAAATGGAAATAGAAGTTAGTGATTACTTGAACATTATGTAAAATTCGGTCTTTAAGTTTTCTATTGCTGATTTTCAGTCAGATGAAACGGGTTTAACTAAACGTGTTCTGCTAGTGTGAATGGGTCATTAGACTGATTATGTTGAAGGTATCCTCTGTTTCCCCGATGCAATGGCGACGGAGCGCGGAATGAAAAAAACACCCCTGTTCAAAATTCAAGACATCTGTGATACTTTAATTATCACACTGTTACCTCTAAAATGTCGCAGTGAAATTTGTATAATTCACGATGCCCAATTATAATTTGATGCCCAAATTATAATCCTCTTGTTCTTGCCCGTGCCAAGTCCCATCTCGTACAAATCTCTTGCTGTTTTCAACCGCCGAACCCGCATCGAAAGCAAAACGATTTATATTTACAGGCATTGCATTATAGGCTACGTTGCCACCTTGTTTTGTTTTGTTTTTTTCTGGTATACTTTTGTGTGTTCCTTTTTTTTTTTTTGTTTTCTTTTTCGATAGTTAGATTCTAAAACTCTGAAACTGAATTTTTACAGCGAATTAAGCTGTTCAACGCTTACGCCATGAAGAAAATGTGTGAAGCTGGTATCCCTATCTTGGATGTCTATCAGATGAGCGCAGCATACCCAGGAGGCACTATTGACGGTGTTCACTTTCCACCATTTGTATTCTACCCAGCAGAAGATGCCTTAGAGAGATACTTTATGAGATGATGTTACTCCATCAGCTTTAGCTCACCATAGCGATAGTTCCCCCTTTATATTCTTTTGGTGACGACTGATCCCCCCTCCGTTTACTGACATCATCCCCTCCCCCACCCCCCTGGTGATAATAATTATAAGTTCTAAGTGCGTCATTTTTCCTCTTTGAATTATTTACTGTTCTTGAGTAAGCGATAAATCTGTTGCATATGAACTCACTAAAAGAAAAGGAAATACAGCCATAGTCTTCGGAGAGTCAAATTATTCCCAGAAAGGAAGATCAAGTAGTGTCCGATCCTCAGGTTACGGGGAGTTTACTCCACAGCCGGGAGAGGGCCAGGATTTCGCTCGTTGATGGCAAGATCCCTGTTTTGTGGTTCTGCAACGGCAGGAACAACTCTCACAATAGAACAGCGTATTATTTTCTTCATCTTGTCTCGGAAGCTATAGTTCAACAGCGCGTACATGAATGGATTGGCCGCAGAATTGAATAGAACCATTACGTTAGCGGTCACAAGAGGACTCAGTTGATAGGAGGTAAAATATTTCAAGGTGTAAAGTACTTGAATCGTTCCCCAGCATATTGCAAAGATGACCGTGACTGCGACAACCATCAGGGTGACTCGCTTACGGACTCTCAGCACACCCTGTTTTTTGATAAATACGAGATTTATTTAATAAAGATAGATTAACAAACTAACATGCAACCTCTCTCACCTTGTCTATAAATAACGGAGTCGATCTTACCACCGGCTCACAATGTGTATTACTTTCCTGTTAACAAGGTAATGGATCATAAGGTCGGAAAAAATCTTCGTTCCAGCAACAGATTTATTGTCTACGAAGAATGAGGCGCAATTTCAGAGTGGTTTGAACTCTCACAGCGATAAGAACAATCAGGGTTCAGTCTCCCAATTGTTGAGGCGAAGTGTCTCATAACTTGAGCAGCGGCTGGTCATCGAGCCTAGTTATCAGTTTTAGCCACATAAAATGCACAATAGAAAAATTTGGGCCATTCGTTATGGCTAGAACTTGCCTGGGTAATTAATCGTGTTTCGATAATGACTTAAATGAACTATCTATTTACTCTTCACCAATAGCCACTATTATGCCTTATTATGATTAATGCCCTGTACATGTAATAAAAGTAGGAGTTTTCAAAGCTGTTGTGAAATGTTTCTATTCGATAGTCTCAAGATCTATGACCAAATTAAGGGACTGTGTGGATTTTCCATGAGATATTCGTCTTTGAATTTCATAGAATCATCGTTAGACATTTATTTAATCTTCTCTCATACTCTTACTTTTTGATGATTAGTGATCGCCTGAACACGAACGCTGATCTGTGGCCTCACCCATAAGGTGTACAGGACTCTTGAGTACAGCACGAACATCAACGACATCGGGCCAAAGACAACAACGACATTGATATACATGTTATAAGCCTTGTACATCCAATCCTTGGGGAAATTACTCGTGCAATCACCCTTTTCGCTCAGTTTGGCGCCTACGAATATTGGGATGTTGCTGATTGATGCGTAGGTCCAAGCCGCAATTATTATCACCTAGACACATTAGAAACGGTTCATATGAGTGAATCCGAAGACATATCGAAAGACAATATTTTTGTTGATGCAAATTTTTATGGGGACATACCTTCACTTTGCGGATTGTGAGTCTCCGTCTGTTGCCGATTGTTTCCAAAACTGCGAAATATCGTTCGATAGAAATTGCAACCAGAGTAAAAATCGAGCAAACTGCTGCAACCCAACCGAAAGTTGCCCCTGTAATCAGTCTGCATAAAACTGTACCCGTCAGGCCACGCGGGTGAGTCAGGTTGAGAGTCACAATAAATTCGAGTGAGATAAACACTGCAAAGAGAGCATCTGCCACAGCCAGGTTGAAAATGAGCAAGTTAACCGGAGTCCTGTAATTTTAGAAAAGGGTGCACTATAACTGAGTTAGGCAACAAGTTTAGAAGCCGAAACATCTTTAAAGTTGAGCACCATTTGGCAAAATTCAAACCATCATCAATCCCCAAAATCTCTCTGAATTTAATTGTCATGAACTCTATTGATGATATTTCATAGAGTGTACAATTTTTTTTAGTTTAAAGCGGCCTGGCTTTAAATTACGAAGAAAATAACGATAAATATTGAGATATTTATACCATTTTGCCATGTGGTGACATCTTGTGCCTTCAACCTTTAATTGTGTGTTGACTGTAAGTCAACCAGAGATACACATCTGGTCAGGTAAAGTTTAAAAATCTAGACGCACACTCTTTTTGTTGGAGGAATGATCTTTCTCATTTTAGCGTATAAGCATGAATACTGCAGTTTTTCGAACTTGTACCTCATAGTCCGATGTTTCAATATCAACGCACAGACGAGAGAATTTCCCACGATATTCACAGCCACAAGTAGAAACAGAATTGTTGTTATGGTTACTTCAAGTGACATCCTAGAGGGCTGTAGACAATAAAACCTGTCTCTGTGTTCAGGGAAAATGAACAAATTAATAAATAAATATAAGAATCGTATGATATGTTAAACCATCAAATGAGGTATACATATATTGTACTCGGCCAGGGATATTGCATTAAGTCAAGCTATTACAATAACTGCTGTTCATCTCTTCGCGATTATTTGATCTTCAATGTTTCTTTTGCCCACCAATTGATTAATATTTGCTGTAGTTTCTTTGAAGTTTTCCCCCTGATTACGCTAGGTATGGTACAATGAAATATATTCAAATCGTTTGCGATTCTGTCCGATTAATATAAAAGCTTGAATATAGAGCTTGTTGCTAGAGAACAGAACAGCTAAACTGTCGTTGCTTTTTTGTTGTTGTAGTCAGTTCTTGATAACCGCAACCTTAGCTGAGTCGATCCTCTCGCAAACTCGAATCAAAATGCAACTTCGCCTCACAGAAACATGCATTGCAGACCTCTAGATAACTAGAATATCCCACTGGTTCGAACTAAGTGGCTTTCACTTTATTAGCATGAACGAGATTTGCAAAATTGGGGAAACACTGCCGGAATAACTTACCTAAATGAAATCGGCTGCTGTTTTAACATCCGAACTTGCTCTACTTAGCTTAACCGCGTGCCACACAATATCGATATACATTGGCTTCACACCAGAAGCTACGTCAATTCCAAGTAAAGCACTTGACTCAAGTGCATTTAAAAATCTCAATTCTTGCTGACTATGTTTTACTCACAGAGTTTTTATGTGTTCTGTCCTTTGATCTGAATCGTGCCACCGCCACACATCGCTTTCACTTAGCTTTCTTTTCCTCTTAGCAAAGTGTCCTCTCACTCAACCAAGGTGTATTTCAGACTCTCAGCAGCGAACTTCGACTTCATTGAACTGCAACTTATCCCCTAGCTGGTAGTGTTCGTGGGTAAAATGAGGTGAATCCTGTAATCTGATCGGCCACTCGAGCGGGAAAAATGGGCCCATCTTGCTCGCTCGGGAATTGCCTGCTTTCCGCGCAATTAAAAAATATTGTGAAGCAGACTTAAGACTTCCTACTTTTTGACAATATTATTAATGTCGGCGATGAAGTCGCAAATAGTGTCAGATGACAGTCTAACAAAGAAAACATAAACTACTCTCGCGGGCCTATTGTAGCATAAACTGACAGTTGACTCTCAAAAAATATCAAGTCCTTCTTACAAAATATAGCAAAAACTTTTTTCTTTATAAAATGAATCCTGTATTTTCCAAACTCGTTCGGTTAGGATGGCTAGATATTAGCCTTACGGTTTTTTTTTCTCTATAATTTTTCTGTTCCATAAAAACGCAAAAAAAAACTCGGTTAATATCCAGCCATATTGACCAATGAGCTTGGTCAATGTAATAACGCATACATCACGAACGGAAATGCATGGGAGTGCAACGTTTAGAGGCAACTTTAGCTAATGTGCCCTGTCAAATTTGTGAAGTATATCATAGAATGTGAAGCATCAAAGAGTGAGAGGAGATGAGAAATCAAATTCCTCTCATTAAGAAGCACTCAGAAAAACTTTTAAAAGTAGATAGTACTTTAATTTTAAACCATCAGCATTCAGTTCATTCATATCTTTATCGAGATACGAAGCACTTGAAAAGTTCTGAGTGAGTTGCATCAGTAAAACACTCTTTTAAGTCGTGAACTGAACTTTGAATGCTACCACAAGGTAAAAAAAGGAAATTTGGTTTTGTAATCCAGGGAGAAATTATAAATTACTCACGAATTTTTTTCTAACTTCCCCAAATGAGCGATTGGCACAATAAGACGTATACCATATAAGTGGCGAAAGGTAACGAGCCGCCACTGATATTAATGTGACTTCGCTGACATCTGGACAAGCAACAGACAAAACAGCATCTTGATTTGCAGGCACGGTTAAAATGCTGCGTTCAAACAGAAGCGGCAACCCTTTTTGTCTTTGTTGGTGGCACAGGTCTCCTTCAGTAGCGAGTTGACAAATTAAGGTCGAACATGAATAAACCTGGATTATTTCATCGTTGTTTTACTAAGCTCTTGGATTAGCGGACAACTTTTAATTAGCAACGGGTTTACTTTAGAAGTAAGGACAATTATTAATGTCGGATTTGATACACTGAGACGAACAGTGTCCAAGCTTTGTTTTATTGTGATCGTTGGTGAGTTTACACACCACTCAGAACACTTGAGCTACAAAGGGATTGCTTTTACTTTTCTTTACTTGGCTCTGTAATTGGTCCAGAAGACTCATTTTATGTACCAATCAGATGCAAAAATAAAGCAGGGGAAAGAGGGTCAGGTTACTTTCCGGAAAGTTCAGATGAGTGAGTGTTCGATGCTTGGTTTGAAGCAGTCGGAAGAGAAACAGGAATTCGCTAGTTGATGGGATGATCTGTGCTCTGAGGCTCTGAAACTGCAGCAATAGCTCTCACTTTAGAACAGCGAATCATTCCCTTCATCTTGCCTCTGAAGTTATGGTTTAGCAGCGCATACACGAATGGATTGACAGCAGAATTGAACAGAACCATTACGTTGGCAATGGCGGTCACAACAGGACTCAATTGGTAGGAAGTAAAACGGGCCAAAGTGTAAATCACTTGGATCGTTCCCAAGCAGATTGCGAAGATGACAGTGACTGCGACAACCATTAAGGTGACTCGCTTACGGACTTTTATCACACCCTGAGTTTTGAGAAATACAAGAAGTAAGATTTGTTTAATAAAGTCAGACTAATAAGCTAACCTACAACTCCGCTCACTATGCCTTAAACAGGTGTATGTGGAATTACTGACTTACACTGTGGATTCTTTCCAAAAAGGTTCTGCGTATTATATTCATTATCTTTTACAGATAATGAATCTAATGCCTAACCAATTTTCTCCCTCTAGAATTCACCAACAGCCATCTTTAAGTCTAATCGATAGCTTTTCACAAATAAATATTTTTCAAAACTGTGGTTGAATTATTTTAGTATACCCTCAACTGCAAAAACGTTGACCCTACAAAGCGTAGGCAATGATCGATAAAACCTAATGACTTTCTAGGTACACATGTGCATGATGACCACAATCAGTTGCGCGTTGTTAATGATAGAAACCATTTAAGCTTTCTCAAGAAAAAGAGAATTATCAAAAAATTTTTTTTTAATAAAGAATGAAAAAGTAACGCATTGATTATGGAATTGTGCGAACATTTCTTATAAAGCTGTTGGGTCTCATCGTTCACGGATGATGCTTTTTAGGGGTCAACGTCCTTGAAATCGAGTGTATTTAACAATTATTCCACGAGCGCGCGTTGGATATGAGATGATGGATAGCCAACGAGGCGCGTAGCGCCGAGTTGGCTATAATCATCTCATATCCAACAAGCGCGAGTAGAATAATTGTTTTATTAAAAACGCCCCCAAGAAATTATTATTTTGTAAGAAGAAGCCCGACTTTTTATTTAGCTCCGTTTTGATTTTAAGCTGACGCGTACGCTTACCATATTTGTAGATTGTGGTATATTGGCTCATATACCATAATGGCTAAGCCAATAAAAAGTTTTGAATTGCATTATCCAATGATCCAGTTTTTAATAAACTAAAATAGTGGATAGCGTTGAAGACGCGCTCTGATTGGCAGCTCATACTCCAAATATCCTTTGCTATTCACCTCTGAGCAACACGCCCGGGATTTGCGCCTGAAATTATTGTATTTGTTGCAGGAATAAATGAGTTAAAATAATCTTTCTGTGCTAGATTATCTTATTGTTATGCTATACAACTGTTCACCGAGGTGGAGGTAGCTAACTGTGGATATTTAGCTCGTGAACATCCCACGCTGTAAACGGTAGGCTGTTCGTAAACATTTTTCCATACGTTGAAAATATATTTGAAGGATAATAAACACAATACCGATCCACTTGGCGCGAAAATACGCTGGTATGTTTGTCCTTGGACATTCTTTGTTCCTCAAAACTCACAGTTTTTCTTGAGCTGCGCTCTCGGGAAACTGTTTACATGTCGGAACAGAGAACGTCCGGTCGAGGACAAATATCCGTGCATATTTTCGCACCAAATGGAGGTTATTGTTTCCTTAGCCACCTCAACCTCGGTGAATAGTTGTCAACAACTCGGGAGTTCCAAGATACATAAATGAATGTACTGTGTATATTTTCTATGTGATATACGGCCATTATGTTCCACAGAATCAACGTTACACGTTCAATTAATGTTCTCTAATGTTCTTACTTTTTGTTGGCCTGTCATTGGCTGAACAGTGTTCCGCGGCTTCACCCACAAGGCATACAGGACTCTTGAGTACAACACGGACATCACCAATAGGGGAATCAATACAAGAACGACATCAATATAAATGGTATAAGCCTTGGGCATCCAATCCTCGGGTAAATCTTCCCTGCAATAGTTATTTTCGGTCACTTTCAAGCCAGCGATTGTAGGGATATTACTGATCCACGCATAGACCCAAGCGACAGCTACTATCACCTAGAATGAGTATGTACAATTAAATGGGCAAAGTCTATATTCGAACCAAGGGCGCATTCACCCCGTACATGTGCTGCTAATAGGGACTTTAAGCAAACCACGATGGCTACGGCAACGAGAACGAGGAAAAACAATAGATTTAATTGGCAGAACGATAGCCCAGCAAGTGCGTTTTGAAACTTTGTACATATCTTAGCCGTCCTTTGCAAAAGAACAACGTGAAGTCACCAAAATTTGCGTCGTCTGCGAAGCGAGACCGCGGCGGCAAATTACTTTAATTTACATTTGGAACTGAACGTTACATTTATGCGTTATGTTGAGTTTGAGGTCTGGCACCCAATGAGACGGTAAACACATGCAGCCATTTTCAAAATTCTAACTAAAAATAGAAACTCATTTTTTAATGGACGTCTTCCGTGGCGTTGCCGTCCTGACTGCTTAAAGTCCCTAATTTGATTGGGACAAACCTTCACTTTACGGTCTGTGAGTCTCCACTTCATGCCATTTGGATCCAAAACTGCGAAATATCGTTCGACAGAAATTGCAATCAGAGTAAGAACTGAGCAAACTCCTGCAACCCAACTGAAAGCCCCCCCCGTAATCAGTTTGCATAAAATTGTACCCGTCAGGCCACGCGGGTGAGTCAGGTTGAGACTCACAATAAGTTTAGGTGTGATAAACACAGCAAAGAGAGCATCTGCCACAGCCAGGTTCAAAATGAGTAAGTTAACCGGAGTCCTCCTGTAATATTGAGAAAAAAAATCCAGTAACGCAACAAGTAAAATAGTCAAAACATCTGGTAAAATTGGACCCCATTTGCTAAAATTCCAACACTATCAGTGATAGAACTTTCTCGGAGTTTGACGACCTCTAGTGATTATTAATCATAGAATGTACAATCACTTTAGTCTATATCGGCCCTATTTGATCAAAGAAAAAATATCTATCAGAAGTAAAAGCTTTAATTACATTATGTGGATACATTCTGCGCTTTTGCAAAAGTAAACGATGGAACTTACAATTGCTTGTTGAAAGTAATTCAAATATAGAAACTCGACATCTAGAGTAAACAATTTAAGATCATTATAAGATAAACAACGACCATGTACTTTTCACAAAGATCTAGACACAAACTCTTTTCATAAGAAATACGACTTTTATCTCACGCACTGTGGTTTATGAGCGAGTTGTACCTGATATCTCGGTGTTTCAAAATCATCGCACATACGAGAGAATTTCCCATAATATTCATTGTCACAAGTACGAATAGAATTGTTGTTATTGCTATAGCAAGAGGCATCTTTCATAGCTGTAGGCCACAAGAGCTTGTACTGTGATCTAGACGAAAGAAAAAATGAATAAAGAACGAACGAAAGAAAGAAAGAGTACAGGGTTAGTCCTATGGAATATATTCCGTGCCAACTCGAGGCGTATCATATATTTATTTATTAATTATATCCGGGTGAGTCCATCCTTATAAAACAGTTGCTGTTCATCTCTTCATGATTTGAAATTCAGGAGATAGTTATGACAATGATTTCTTTGCCCAAAAATTAATAATCACTTCCTGTAATTTCTTTGAATTTTGTTTTTGTCTTATTACATTATATGACTTGTAATATTCAATTCGTTTCTACGACAAAGTACTATAAGAGCTTTAAGCTATAAAGCTTGTTGTTGCACAGACGGCCCAAGTGTACTCTGTGTGATTTTCGGGTTTAAAGGTCATTATCGGGAATAACTATTTTAAAATCGAATTTTAAGCGTAAGCATGGGCCTTAAAAAAAGGAAAAATTATCAAAATATTGCTTTCCTCATTGTTAGAAGCGTCAGTTCCCGATAACTCGAACCTTCGCTGAATCGCTCCTAGCGCAAACCAGAACCAAATTGTGACTTCACTTTACTAAAAAACTAATTTCGATATGATGCTCTAGGTAACACGGATTCATTCGCTCTATTTACATGGACGAGATTTGTAAATCTGGGGAAACACCGAGTTACTTACCAAAAATAATGTTTTCTTCAAAGTGGCTTCTGTTTCCACCACCGAACTTGCTACATTGAACTTAACTAGATGTCGCACAATATAGATATGCCATGTGTATATTGCAATCAACTCAAGATAATCATTACTTATACTGGAAATTTCAAGACCTCCTAATAAGCCACCAGATTCACCTCTTTGGCACACGGATTAGTGGTTTTCTTAGTGCATCTCTGCTATACTTGTCTCTTTTGGCAATAGGAAAATAAAAGCTAAAATCAGGTTTAGTAAAGGTTTGATTGGAATTGAGTGAGGCACTTCAACACTGCTTCAAGTGCCGGCGATGACAACATGGAGAAAATCCTAGTAGAATTCGCTCATTAAAGAAGATTTTGAAAGTTTTTATTCAGTAGACAGCATCTGAAAGGTTAAAAAAAAAAGAAAGTCCTTATATTCCAAATAGTGTTTTCCGCTTCTTTTGCAATTACGTACATTCAATTATAGAAAAAAATTTGTGTAACAAAATGGACACCTGATTAATATCTCATAGGCAAGTGCCTAAAATGTTATTACCGTCAATCCGTTTGACAATTTTAGAAATTGTAAGAGGAAGGTATTTGAGAAACATTGCGAAGAACAGCATGAAAATAAAGGCTGGAAGAAAGCCGAGTCCCCATATTTGAGCGCTGTTATTAATTTCCGGTGTGATTCAGTAACTCTGCGCTTTTGATTTTCAATGGGTATTTGAACACTTGAGGACTGCTAGCTAGTTCTTGTGTGAAGGTGCATTTGGGCGAAAGGATGAAGAATTAACGAAACATGGCTTGTCTCAGGATGAAGTCTCTTCAGATGTAGATTTCCTTTTCTACTCAATTATCATCTCTGCCTTTCAGAAAAATAAAAAAGCAAGTAAATTATCGACTTTTGTAGTTTTTAAGCCTCAGATTTTTTTTCTGTAATCCAGCCGTGCACAAAAGTATCTTGAAAACCTATTCACATCCGAGTCAGGCAATCGTCAAACACGAAAAGCTTTCTTCTCAGATGTGCCATATAAATATGCCAAGTTTCCTATTGTTGACTTTGCATCTGAGCATTAAAAAAGATTTATTTCGTGAGACTAGTATATGATATGCTCTGGTTCATCTTTTTCTTGGGCAGAGAGATTAAAAAAAAAAAAAAAAGAAAGAAAGCTGTTTAATTTATTTCAACTAAATTTTGGCTATGAAAGACATTTTTCTTGAAGATACATTTTTCAGATGTGAGCCCATGGGGGGGTACATATTCCCTTGATGCCTCAATCTTTTTGGATTTTATCCCTTGTTCCCCATCAATAAAACCCTTTGTTCCCAAAAATGTCTTTAGCTCATGTTCCCTTGATCCCGAAAATTTTTGCGCTGTTCCCTTGATCCCCAAAAATGTTTGTCATTGTTCCCCAAATTTTTTTTTTATATCTTAAGGGCTTGGAAAGTTAGAAAATATATATTACTAAAAGTAGATCGGTGTTCTCTTGTTCCCAAAAATCTACTCAAGAGTTCCCTTGTTGCCTGAAAATAATTTGAAAATATCCCTGTACCTTAAAAAAATAAATGTTCCAGTTCCCTCGTTCCGTAAAACCCCTGGGAGGGGCTCAAATGTGTCATTCTGATGACACCAATTTTTTCCAGAACGGTTTTGCTTCTGGTATCGTTCGAAAAAAAAAAAAAAGGATTTTGGGCGCTCATTTTATCGGGTAGCCGAACTTAAGAATTTAAAACATGAGGTTGATAACTGAAAAACTGACTTCATTATTCAGCCTTTTTTTCTTTTACAGACTTACTCATTTGATTACCTGGTTATCACGTAACTTTAAAAAATATCTTGTGTTGTTTTGAAAAATTCAAGATTTAGGTTTATCACACCGAGAAATGTGATAAATCTATTGAAATTCAAATTCTAATTTTAATTTGATGAGTGCTGGTGTGCACGCGTGTTTGTGTATTCTTGTATATATTTTAAAATTGCTCAGAAACTACTTCATAAGTTACATGCAGTTGAAATATTAAATCAATCAAAACCTTTTAAATACCTGTTTTTTCTGTTCGCCTTTACAATCTCTGCCCTTCTGTCAATGTTTAATTCTGTTCTGGGTTGAGATTAAACGGATTTTATCAATTTGAGAATATTGATGAGCTCTCTTGACAGGATCTTCACTGATAGTTTTTAGCTGTATACAGTCGAACCTGAATTAAGGGGTCATCTACGTGGGGAAGCGGATAGTGCTAAAAATAGGTTCACCAGCAAATCATCGAAGATAGACATGGTGGAATAAATTTTACTAGAAAGATTACTCTTAGTTCTATTTTGGTGGTTCCACTAAACATAGCCGTTCTGTTCGGGTTGGACACATAAAGCGGCGAAGATGTCGAAAAATAACAGAACAGCGCTTCGACCAACGAGTTTTAATGACGGCGAGGAACACCAATATTTACAAAAAGATCTGGTCACCCTTCCATCAAAGATTACGAGACCAAGGGAGCCGTAAAAACCACATGATGAAGGGCGGTAAACGAAAGAAAAGGAACAGTTTTACGAGGTTGCCTATTTACCGAGTTAGGATTTCGAGTTGGATCTCGAGTTGGATTTTCGAGTTAGATTTTCGAGTTGGATTTTCGAGTTAGGATTTTCGAGTTAGGATTTTTTGGCGGGATTGTTTTGGCGAATTTTTTTTTTTTGGTGGGGTTTCCAATAAATTTTCAGTGGTTTTACACAAGGTACTTTTTCGGTGGTGTTGCATATCTCAAGATGGAGGAGAACGAGGATTGCAGATCAGTAAGGGCAATCTTGTTTTATCTATCCTAGTATTGCTTTCGTAATTGTATTTTGACTGGAAACAATAGCTGACACTTCAATGAATGCTTTTAGTTATGAATTATTCATTAACTTTTTACTGTCTGTTCATTTGCGTGTCGAATCGGCCAGGGTTTTAACCATTAAGATCTTTCGTAAAATAATGTTTGATTTCAAGAGAATTGTACACCAGAGAATTGCACATCGAGCCGGTGCACTTTAAACAGAAGGATGGGTACAACTGTGGAATTCACATTTTTCTCGTAAGTAGCTAACTCACTCTGCACCCACAAGCGACATTTAGTTTTAAGTTTAATACAGAAGTCACCATTCTCATTAAATCATGAGGTGTTAAGGTACGAAATCTCTACTCTCATAAGATAACTAGCATTACCGTTCGACAGGCTAACCGCTGGAAGAAGTGCATTCGATCAAATATACCTTAATAACCGATGGTTTCTGCCTCAAAAGGAATTTAACGGAGTATTGCATATTATTCACTCATTTTTCCCAATGACTGATTGTTATTTTCGATCGTTTCTTTCAGCTTGCAAGATGTTTGTGCGAAGAATCCTCTATGGATGCAGCTGAGTTTTGACATAGCAACCGATCGAACGTGCACTTGGAGGTAAACTTGGAACTTATACTCCCAAATAGCTGGGCTAACGCTGGGAGATGTAGAATAACTGATTAATAGTGCTAATAATCTACAACAAATATGTAAAGTCTAAAAGAAACAATAAATGTAAATAGTTCAAAATATTTTCAGGTGGTTCGGGGTCTTCATGTTTTGAATGTCCCTATGGCTAATGATTTAAAAGAAGTAATGTTCTCAGCTTGGACTGTTTGAGTTGACAGTTTATTCCATACCGAACAGTCCGCACAAATGGAGAATAACTGTGCGCCAAAACACTTGAGTGGGGCTGGAGCATGGCATGTTGGATCCTTGGTCTAGGAGCTGGTTGGATAGAAGATGGGAATTCAAGATCTATGAGATTGTTATTGATTTTACAAAAAAGAGTCACTTGGGCCAGCAAACGTCTGGATTCCAAGGAGTCCCAACCAAGTTGATTTACAAGATCTTGTGAGTTTGTAGATCTCTTGTGATTATGCGCGACGAAACGAGCAGCCCGTCGCTGGACTTTTTCGATAGTTTCAATGTCCCTGTTTATGTGTGGATTCCAGGCAGCAGTTGCATATTCTAGTAAAGGTCGAATAATTGCTTTGTAGGCTCTTTCCTTGACTTCAGGCGTACACGGTTGTAAAGTCCGTTTGACCAGCCCGAGAGCCCTATTGGCTTTGTTGGAAGTTTTATCACAGTGTTCTTTCCAATTTAGCTTCCTCGTTAATCTAACACCCAGATAATCATAGGAAATTACATGTTCCAAGACCTGACTATGCATGTAATATGGTAGTATGACAACGGTTCGCTTGTTGGTCAAGGAAATGTGGTAGCATTTCTTAACATTAGACTCCATCTGCCAAAGACAGGCCCATGAAGTTAGTCTGTCAAGGTCTTGTTGAGGGATAAGATGATCCGCAGGCGATACAACCTGTCGGTACATAATGGTGTCGTCAGCAAAGAGTCTAATATTTGACTTGATGTCACCCACGATGTCATTTATGTACATCAAGAAAAGCGTGGGGCCTAAGACAGACCCTTGTGGAACACCTGAAATAACCTTGCACAGGGTAGAGTGTACGCCGTCAGTGGCACTGACACTTTGGGAGCGGCTGCTTAAGAAACCCTTTATCCATAATAAGGTTTGGCCTTGAATACCATAGTGACTTAACTTATGTAAGAGCTTTGGATGAGATACTTTGTCGAAGGTCTTGTTGATATCGAGTTTGATAACATCAGCTTGACCCTTAATGTTAAGAATGGAGGCCCACTCGTGAATGGCTGAGACCAGTTGCGTTTCACAAGACAGTCTGGACCTAAAGCCATGTTGGTGTTTACAAAAGGATGTTATTTGTGGACAGGTGCTTGTGGACGTGGCTAAGTACTATGCGCTCCATAATCTTGCAACATATGCAAGTCAAAGAAATGGGCCTGTAATTTTGGGATCTTGCTTGCCACCCTTCTTATATACTGGTGTAGCCAAGGCCTTTGACCAGTCATCAGGTAGCCTGCAGAAATCGTAACTTTGTTGAAAAAGAAAGGTAAGTACAGGAGACAATTCATTAGCTAATAACTTCAGTATACGAGGTGACAGGTTGTCCGGGCCACATGCTTTGTTGGGATTCGAATTGCTTAATTGCTTCGATTCCTTAATTGCTTCTTGACACGAATAAATTCCATGGTGTTTTGCTGCTGTTACGATGACATCCACGAAAAAGTAACCTTAGTCTCAGCTTGTTTCCAAACTACATATCCTTTAATCTTGCTAAGCATACTCTCCCTTCTATAGAGTAAAGAGTCAAAGTAAAAGACCTCACCCAATAAAAAAGAAGACATTTAAGTGAATGATAATGAAATATATGTTCCGTCCGCTGTAGGAGAAACATCAACGTCTGCATAGTGTTGCACGAAAACGATGGAGAATATTGGCTGGGAGGCGATAGTTGTGGCCAGTACCTCCACGCAAGTGAAAAGTGGATTTCTCATACTCTCTCTCTGCCCTTGTTAATTTCACAACGTCGTTGCGGATTAGCGACATAAATTGATAGAGAATATTCTTCACAGGCTAGGCTGTGAACAATTTCTGAAATTCCCATTATTTCACGAATCATTTGACGTTTTAGTGTTGACAAGTTTTTCGTATTACGTAAGTAAAAATTGACTCTACGCTGCAGGGAGAATTTCTTTCAAAATTTCTTCCCAAGAGTCAAAGCTACCGTCCAAAATTCAAACTTCCCTGTTAGGTTTATTGGAGCACTGATAACCTTAATATTAATTGTAAATAGCTCAAACATGCTGAAAAATTTTTTTTTAGTTTTTGTATATCTTTATCCTTTGTTCAATACGATCTTACACATTTCGAGTTTAAACTTTTTGTGGGGAACAAGTGCAACGGCTTACATGACGTATTTTAAATTTAACCGCTGTACTATAAACTTGTGTGTTCGACCCTCGACGAACGCCTTCGACTGATAGCGTCACCCCTTCACTACGTGCAAAAAAGGATGGCAAGTAAAATTACTACTGAAGGATTGTGGTCTATATTACCTGACATACAAAAGAAACGGGGAACGGAACGGAACGGACTAAAACATAAAACCTTGTTGAGGAATAGCCTCAACAAGTTCACTACAGGTGGAAGACAACACAAAAAGGCCGTTGGGACTCAGAAAAAAAGGTGAAAAACACAGTAATTGCCTCCATTGGGATTCAAAATGGGAAGTGCTTTCTACCACACAAGTAATTAGTGCTTTTCGTGCGCGCTGATTGACTAGTTTGGAAGTGACAAAATCACGCTTCAAGAGTTTAATTTCCGACCATTTTTCGGTCTACTAAAAGAAATAAACGAATTATTTGGTATCTGTGTGGTATATACCAGAACAATTATTTACCTCCATCTCGGCGAATAACTGTTAAATATTATGAACATTTACAAACAAAACATTTTACGGAAATCGGCAGCACTTTGATCTTCAGTATTGCCGTGGGAAGCCTTCTTCTGATTTCCATTTTGTTTCAATCTCATTGACCGACATTTAATTTTGTGAAATTTGAATTCAAGTGTCATCTTCCCATTTATATGGGTGGAAAATTATTAGATTTGTTTTATTGACAACCTTAAGGAAGGAAATGATCACCAACAAGCAAGAGAACTGCATAGAGGAAACTAAGATTATAGCTAAAAATGTCAAGTCACTCTAACACAGCTTAAAAAAGCTATCGGGCACTTTTCAGAGAAAAGGCATTATGTCCAGATTTGGATGTTATTTTCCCGGGGCTCGCAAAAAATGGCTCCGGCCCGTCATAAAAGGCTCGGGCTCGCAGGCTCGCATTATAGCAACACCCCATTTTTCAGAGAGGAGCGGGGATACAAATATCTAAGCTTGACAGAGTGTCTTTCGCAGCTAAACATTATTATTCGCCGAAGCGCACCATTGTTTGTGGGCAGTTCTTTGGAGGTCACGCGGGGATTCTTAACCAATCACAGGAGAAGGAAATATGTTTTTCTACTAACAACGATCATTCACTTGACTCTGATGATGACTTCCGCACAGGTTGTCGAAACGTCAGTCACTACCACTGACAACAGTCCTTCTCAGGACTACACTCACCCGGACGATCAGACTACACCTTCACATGTTTTGTTTAAGTTATAATCAGATTCGGTTCGGAACATGCCCATTACTTCTTCTTCTCGTTTGGAAGTCTTGGACTCAGTCTGTTACGAAAAATAGCCATACTGGAATGTATTCTATCAGTAAAGATACAAAACGAAACTGCACATATTTTAACAGAAAGCTGACTTTCCATGGAAACTATGGAGCTGCGTGGCTGGGGGCATTAACAGATAATTTAACCGAGTATAAGTTGAGTTCATAACGTTAATTACCTACCGTATTTGAGAATTTAAAGAATTCCTTCACGGAGCCAATTTTTAATTACCAGACTCGGTTGACAAAACCAACTTTTACACATTTTCTTAACCTTAAAAAATATTGTGGTCTGTATGTTTCTGTAAACAGTCGCTGAAGCATTTTAATTTTTTATATTTCTACCTTCGAAATTCGCTGAATTAACATCCTGAGATAATTTACCATTTACTTGGATATTTCTCTCGAGACATCAAGAGAAATATTTTTTAAAAGACTGAATATTAGTGTCTCTGAAAATTCTCAAATGAAAGGCCCGTGGAATTATCAATGAGAGAAGATAGAAGAGAGATTCACATTAATACTCGAACAAGATTTATCCAGCAACTTCATTCTTCTCGTTTATTGTAATACATGAATAGTCTATAATAACAGATTATGATGAGATTTCAAGCTCTGCTTTATAATTACAGTGACTTGCGAGGCTGAAGCAATTTCTCCAATTGTTTCGCCTTGATAACCTCAGACTGACTGACATGGAACAGGCGGATAGCCCTTGGACCAAGCGGCGTGAACGGCTTGCGTGGAAGGGCACGCAGCTGGGTAAAACTTAGACCTGCAATAAAAGTATTTCTTATTTCCAAAAACCAAACTAATCAAGACGTATGTCTAATGCATACATATAATGATGGTAGTTAAACACAGTCCAATTTGGTCTGAAATCTATGCACTATTTGCGAGCATAATTGCACGACACGAAGTGCCAACCCATGTACTTTGAAATTGCATGATGCCAATGACCTAAATACAATCCTTGGGTCAGCTCTAACAATTCAGTGATCCAGCCCTAAATAAATTACAATAAACACCGATTGTGACGTCTGAAATTTGTGGGGTTGTTTTGATTCAAAGTTTATTTCTCGTAGGCTGGGAAAAAGAAGCGATTTAAAGCAAAAATGTGCCTCGCTAAGTGCCAATAAGCTTGAAAGGTACCCAGTAACTTCAAAATAGATGTAATTAATAATTTTAGTCCATTTATACGTCCCATGAAAAAAACTTTGTTGGTTCATCTTTTAATTTTCCATATTTCAGTTCAGCAACACTAGGACACAGTCTGTAAGCCTCATTCTTTTGAGCATTTTTTTAAATTGAACTTGGGGAGCCTGAAGAAAGCATTTACTAGTTTCGAGAGCCTTTGCCTTTCTTTCGAAATCGGATTGAGTTAGTCGTTTTTTCCTTTTTTTTTCAAAAGGGGTTGTTCTCGATTCACCAAAACTTCTCCCATAACACAGATCAACTTTTCAAAATTCCAATCTGACCTGGAAAAGAGTGGACGAAGAACCTTCCGGTGGAGGGTTACTGCTTAACTCCCAATTGTTTTATTTGTATTATTATCTTGTTTCATCTTTTAGCCTCTTACCTTTCAAACGATTCATCATACTGTTTTCTTTCTGTGACGGTTGATACTCGACTCGAACGCCTCCCGGTTGTTGTCTAAGATTAATAAGCGCTTTTGGGAAATATGGTGTACCTGACATCCGTCTGTCAATGCAAGGAAAGTAAGCAAACCTATTACTAATGCATCTTTTCTGCCAGTCGTCCCAGATTTTGTCGATAAAGCCGTGGTGAAGGAAGAACTCCGGAGCAGATGCAGATTGCTCGGTGCACATGGTGCCGCTGATCCGACAGTGCACGTTGTCATGGAGTTCAGTCCTGAGTGCGAGTTCAAATTTAGTAAAGTCGTTCATGAGTACAACCTCCCGCACACAGATATCATCTGGAGGTGAACCATTGAAATCACGTGTTAAGCACTTCGCTCCCGTGCATGACACGGGTACCCACGCGCCATGTCTGAAAGGTCCAGTCTTCACGCAACGTTCCGCACCTACGCCATTCCCGCCAAACCCAGTGACACTGTGCCAAACATCCTCCCATTTGTGCGTGCTCCACGGATCACTGGAATCTACACTCCAGTCCCAATAGGCCACAGTGAATCTGCAATCGATTTTTCGAAGAAGATTTTCATACTCTAGTATGAACCAACGATGCCATGGAAGAAAGAAAATCTTTTCGTGGATGCTCGATCGAAACAGTCTCTCGTGTTCTTTAATCAGACGGTCATATTGTTCTTTGTATCTGCGATCAGTCGAGGCAGTCTTTACAATCCTTGTGTATCGCACTCGTTCGGCAGATGTCATCGCTGTGAATTCTTTTCTAATTCGGAAGCAATTTCTGTACCTGCCCCGCAGGCAAGTACATTTCTGTCCACAACGATCATAGACAGTACTTCCATGTCTGCAAACTGAGAAAAGGAAAAAGGGTGATTATAAGAAGTCTTTAAAGGCTTGTCATCATTAACACCATTATAAATTCTTCGAATTCCCTTTCCATTACTTTTAAAAACTTTTAAAAAAGCGGTTTTGATGTCTACACTGGAGAGGTATACCTTTCTATTAAATTTTCTTATTCACACTTCAGCAAAGGATTGTTTTTTACGAGAACTGCAGTTCTCAAGCCCATCAAATGCTAAGGGTGAAAACATGGTACAAATTCATGAACAGCCAGTGCTTATGACTGTTAATATTACTTACAATATGATTCTGCCAGGCAAAATGACATCAAAAAGATATACCAGGTGACAATCATGATGTACTGACTTGAGAGCTATTCGAGAAAGGAAAAAAGGTTTAAAACAGCAAGATAATGTTGATTTTACGACATCTCGTTGGCTCGTGGCTGCTGATGGGAGGGGAATTTGGACCTATTAGAATGAATGGGGTTCTACTCATCTGAGACCCATACATAGAACTACGCCCAATTTTTACGAAAAAGAGAACATACTGTTATTTCGTGACTTTACTTTTCGATAAAGCGTAAAAAAATAACTATTTTGCATCGAAAAAAAAGTGAGTTTATTTCTTAAGAACATGTTTTCGCTTTGTTGAAAGACGATTGAGGGCAGAACAACGTTTGGAACCTTTCATCTTGTAACCAATAACTTACTTAATCAGCAAATGTAGTTCCCTTCTTTAAGTCTTCCAGGGTGTTTTATCGTTAAAAGACAGATCCCAGAGTCCTTTCGCTCCTTCGGATTCTTGAAGTCTAAAACGCGATCTCTTTCATTGATTCTCTTCTTTTAAAGGCTCCCTGCTCGCCCATGCATGTAGATAAGTGACAATGTTTATGTGTTGTATAAACAGTTCCACAGGAAGTTATCGCTAGTAATTAAAACGTCTCTTTTGAAAATAGCGTTGTTATGTCATGGTATGTTTCTTATATTAATTGATATTTACCTAAGGAATAATGAAATTGATATTTGCGATGTTAATAGAATCACTCATTTCGAGGTGGGACGGAGAAAGATTTATGTTGAAATCAGGCCTCAATTTTGCAAAGGTGAACTTGACTATAGTTGTTTTAAGTAGGAAATATGCAGAGTTACAAAGAGCTTTTTGTGCTTTTTCAGATAAAGAGAGCTCTTCAATACAATAAAACGATGATGTTTCAACTTAATTTTATTGACAAAAGTTACTAAGTAGATGGGTAAACAACTTAAAACTAAAATGTATTTAACAGATAGATTAAAATTAAAAAATTCCTAACTAATTGGTGTGTGTTGAGTTTGACTTCTTTTTTTTTTTAAAAAAGAACTTTGAGAAACGTGATAATACACACTTTTAAGATAAATTGTTGATAATTTATTCAGCTTCGACAATTTGACGTACAACGAGCAAAGTCATTGTTAAAAAAAAAAACTAGTTCAATTGGTACAAATGGTCTTGTGGGACGAAACAAAGTGAAAACCGTTAAATATCTACGTAAATCTCATGATTTGCAAACGTTATTTTTTCAACTTTATACATAGAGAAATGATATTTGAACGAGCGTGTAGCTTTCTTAAGAGGAGGAAAATGTCGTCATCGAAATATCTACGTATTCCGAATGCCTGTCAAAATTAACTCTATATTATTGTCAGTATTTGTGCAGACCTAGAGATGAACATAAGAAAAATTAAAGGAGGAACTAGTACTTCCTTTAAACGATTAAATAATTATTTCCATGCAGTTCTAATTCATGTACAGATATTCCTACTCAAGATCACAGATGAAGTAGCGAGAAAAATGAAAAATGATAGAAAAGGCGAGATCTAGAGAAAGAAAAAAAACTAATTACAGAAATTAGACAAGTAACAAATTTAATTGACGCCATATGATGGCATCTATAAAACACTGCGTTTTTTAATTAATATCACATCGAAGGCACATGACATATTTTTATTAAAAGAGAACTTAAATGTTGTACAAAAGTATTAGATCTCAAACTCATTCTAGATATAGTCAGCTGATAATAAATGGATGTGATTAAGAATCAGATCCAGTGAGCTAATAAGAAATCGATATAGATACACGTGACAAGGAAAGAGCCCGCGAAAACGCGTGTGACCAAGCGGTGATTGGTTTTAGATTTTACTTTGTAGCTTTGATCGGTTGAGTAAGAAATGAGCTGGCGTGGTTGTCTTCTATTGGTCTTTAGATGAATTAACACCACGAAAGACACGACGGGAATGGACGTGCTGTCCTCGGAAATGACTACTGATAATCAAGGATAATTTGAGGTGAAGTGACAGCTTGTTTTTGTTTCTGTTTTTTTTTTTTTAGTTACGGAGGTCATGACCTCAATGTTACACAAGTCCTGGAAGAATTGCGCTCAGTTGTAACACAGCCATTAATGGACGAAGATAGCGCCTTGGTACTCAACACAGGAGTCCACCTCTTAAAAAGCACGAGCTTTAGAAATTATCAGAAGATAATTAAAGGTTTCATTCGTCTTTTAAGACAGAATTATCTGGGGAGGGTTGTTTGGAAGACAACACCCTCCCTCGGGAAACAGACAGAGCTGTACACAGGTTGTTGTCGACGCTTTCATACTGAGCAGGTAAAGAATCTGTGCTCTCATAACCTCTTTATATCAAGGGGAAACTGCTTAAACTGATGTTCATTGACTTCAAGTTTAGCAAAATGGAAATAGAAGTTAGTGATTACTTGAACATTATGTAAAATTCGGTCTTTAAGTTTTCTATTGCTGATTTTCAGTCAGATGAAACGGGTTTAACTAAACGTGTTCTGCTAGTGTGAATGGGTCATTAGACTGATTATGTTGAAGGTATCCTCTGTTTCCCCGATGCAATGGCGACGGAGCGCGGAATGAAAAAACACCCTTGTTCAAAATTCAAGACATCTGTGATACTTTAATTATCACACAATTACCTCTAAAATGTCGCAGTGAAATTTGTATAATTCACGATGCCTAATTATAATTTGATGCCCAAATTATGATCCTCTTGTTCTTGCCCGTGCCAAGTCCCATCTCGTAGAAATCTCTTGCTGTTTTCAATCGCCGAACCCAGCATCGAAAGCGAAACGATTTATATTTACAGGCATTACATTATAGGCTACGTTGCCACCTTGTTTTGTTTTGTTTTTTTCTGGTATACTTTTGTGTGTTCCTTTTTTCTTTTTTTTTTTGTCTTGTTTTTCGATAGTTAGATTCTAAAACTCTGAAACTGAATTTTTACAGCGAATTAAGCTGTTCAACGCTTACGCCATGAAGAAAATGTGTGAAGCTGGTATCCCTATCTTGGATGTCTATCAGATGAGCGCAGCATACCCAGGAGGCACTATTGACGGTGTTCACTTTCCACCATTTGTATTCTACCCAGCAGAAGATGCCTTAGAGAGATACTTTATGAGATGATGTTACTCCATCAGCTTTAGCTCACCATAGCGATAGTTCCCCCTTTATATTCTTTTGGTGACGACTGATCCCCCCTCCGTTCACTGACATCATCCCCTCCCCCACCCCCCTGGTGATAATAATTATAAGTTTTAAGTGCGTCATTTTTCCTCTTTGCATTATTTACTGTTCTTGAGTAAGCGATAAATCTGTTGCATATGAACCCACTAAAAGAAAAGGAAATACAGCCATAGTCTTCGGAGAGTCAAATTATTCCCAGAAAGGAAGATCAAGTAGTGTTCGATCCTCAGGTTACGGGGAGTTTACTCCACAGCCGGGAGAGGGCCAGGATTTCGCTCGTTGATGGCAAGATCCCTGTTTTGTGGTTCTGCAACGGCAGGAACAACTCTCACAATAGAACAGCGTATTATTTTCTTCATCTTGTCCCGGAAGGTATGGTTCAACAGCGCGTACATGAATGGATTGGCCGCAGAATTGAATAGAACCATTACGTTAGCGGTCACAACAGGACTCAGTTGATAGGAGGTAAAATATTTCAAAGTGTAAAGTACTTGAATGGTTCCCCAGCATATTGCAAAGATGACCGTGACTGCGACAACCATCAGGGTGACTCGCTTACGGACTCTCAGCATGTACACCCTGTTTTTTGATAATTTATATATATATATTATATAATTTATTTATAATTTATAATTTACATTTCTAAAGCGCTAAAATTATAAAATATTCTAAAGCGCTTTACAACATTATTAACTACAAATATTAAAATGATAAACGACAAAATATCAAAACAAACTGTAAGCCAGCTTGAATAGATGTGTCTTAAGCTTTGACTTAAAAATCGTTACACTTGGACTGTTTCGAATTTCAAGCGGCAGTTCGTTCCACAAAAAAGGTCCAGAACGGGCAAAGGCACGATCACCAAAGGTCTTAAAGTTAGTTCTTGGGACCTTAAGGAGACCCTGATCGCAGGAACGTAGCTGATGACCCTTGACACTGTGTGGCTGCAGATATTCTTTTAAATAAATAAATACGAGATTTATTTAATAAAGATAGATTAACAAACTAACATGCAACCTCTCTAACCTTGGCTATAAATAACGGAGTCGATCTTACCACCGGCTCACAATGTGTATTACTTTCCTGTTAACAAGGTAATGGATCATAAGGTCGGAAAAAATCTTCGTTCCAGCGACAGATTTATTGTCTGCGAAGAATGAGGCGCAATTTCAGACTGGTTTGAACTCGCACAGCGATAAGAACAATCAGGGTTCAGTCTCCCAATTGACGAGGCGAAGTGTCTCATAACTTGAACAGTGGCTGGTCATTGAGCCTAGTTATCAGTTTTAGCCACATAAAATGCACAATAGAAAAATTTGGGCCATTCGTTATGGCTAGCACTTGCCTGAGTAATTAATCGTGTTTCGATAATGACTGAAATGAACTATCTATTTACTCTTCACCAATAGCCACTATTATGCCTTATTATGATTAATGTCCTGTACATGTAATAAAAGTAGGAGTTTTCAAAGCTGTTGTGAAATGTTTCTATTCGATAGTCTCAAAATCTATGACAAAATTAAGGGACTGTGTGGATTTTCCATGAGATATTCGTCTTTGAATTTCATAGAATCATCGTTAGACATTTATTTAATCTTCTCTCATACTCTTACTTTTTGATGATTTGTGATCGCCTGAACATGAACGCTGATCTGTGGCTTCACCCATAAGGTGTACAGGACTCTTGAGTACAGCACGAACATCAACGACATCGGGCCAAAGACAACAACGACATTGAGATACATGTTATAAGCCTTGTACATCCAATCCTTGGGTAAATTACTCGTGCAATCACCCTTTTCGCTCAGTTTGGCGCCTACGAATATTGGGATGTTGCTGATTGATGCGTAGGTCCAAGCCGCAATTATTATCACCTAGACACATTAAAAACGGTTCATATTAGTGAATCCGAAGACATATCGAAACACAATATTTTTGTTGTTGCAAATTTTTATGGGGACATACCTTCACTTTGCGGATTGTGAGTCTCCGTCTGTTGCCGATTGTTTCCAAAACTGCGAAATATCGTTCGAAAGAAATTGCAACCAGGGTAAAAATCGAGCAAACTGCTGCAACCCAACCGAAAGTTGCCCCTGTAATCAGTCTGCATAAAACTGTACCCGTCAGGCCACGCGGGTGAGTCAGGTTGAGAGTCACAATAAATTTGAGTGAGAGAAACACTGCAAAGAGAGCATCTGCCACAGCCAGGTTGAAAATGAGCAAGTTAACCGGAGTCCTGTAATTTTAGAAAAGGGTGCACTATAACTGAGTTAGGCAACAAGTTTAGAAGCCAAAACATCTTTAAAATTGAGCACCATTTGGCAAAATTCAAACCATCACCAATCACCAAAATCTCTCAGAATTTAATTGTCATGATCTCTATTGATGATATTGATAGAGTGTACAATTTTTTTTTAGTTTAAAGCGGCCTGGCTTTAAATTACGAAGAAAATAACGATAAATATTGAGATATTTATACCATTTTGCCATGTGGTGACATCTTGTGCCTTGCAAAAGTAAATGATGCAACCTTTAATCATTGTGTACAATGAAATATACGAAGTTCATATATTTTGAACTGCGGTATTAGATACGTATGATGCACGATCCTCGCAGTAGATAGCGCTATTTAAGCAATAGCGAAAGTCAGACCTGAAAAAAAATCAGGCCTGTACGGGATTCGAACCACTGACCTCTGCGATACTAGTGCAGCGCTCTACCAATTGAGCTAACAAGCCAACTGGGAGCAGGCAGTTAAGTTGATTCGTAATAAACCCGTGAAAGTGATAAACCAGATACAATGAAATATACGAAGTTCATATATTTTGAACTGCGGTATTAGATACGTATGATGCACGATCCTCGCAGTAGATAGCGCTATTTAAGCAATAGCGAAAATCAGACCTGAAAAAAAATAAGGCCTGTACGGGATTCGAACCACTGACCTCTGCGATACTAGTGCAGCGCTCTACCAATTGAGGTCAGTGGCTCGAATCCCGTACAGGCCTGATTTTTTTTCAGGTCTGATTTTCGCTATTGCTTAAATAGCGCTATCTACTGCGAGGATCGTGCATCATACGTATCTTTAATTGTGTGTTTACAGTAAGTCGACCAGAGATACACATCTGGTACTGGGTAAAGTTTAAAAATCCAGACGCACACTCTTTTTGTTGGAGGAATGACCTCTCTCTCTCATTTTAGCGTATAAGCATGAATACTGCAGTTTTTCTAACTTGTACCTCATAGTCCGATGTTTCAATATCAACGCACATACGAGAGAATTTCCCAAGATATTCACAGCCACAAGTAGAAACAGAATTGTTGTTATGGTTACTTCAAGTGACATCCTAGAGGGCTGAAGACAATAAAACCTGTTTCTGTGTTCAGGAAAAAATGAACAAATTAATAAATAAATATAAGAATCGTATTATGTGTTAAACCATCAAATGAGGTATATAAATATTGTACTCGGCCAGGGATATTGCATTAAGTCAAGCTATTACAATAACTGCTGTTCATCTCTTCGCGATTATTTGATCTTCAATGTTTCCTTTGCCCACCAATTGATCAATATTCGCTGTAGTTTCTTTGAAGTTTTCCCCCTGATTACGCTAGGTATAGTACAATGATATATATTCAAATCGTTTGCGATTCTGTCCGATTAATATAAAAGCTTGAATATAGAGCTTGTTGCTGGAGAACAGAACAGCCAAACTGTCGTTGCTTTTTTGTTGTTGTAGTCGGTTCTTGATAACCTCAACCTTAGCTGAGTCGATCCCCTCGCAAACTGGAATCAAAATGCAACTTCGCCTCACAGAAACATGCATTGCAGACCTCTAGATAACTAGAATATCCCACTGGTTCGAACTAAGTGGCTTTCGCTTTATTAGCATGAACGAGATTTGCAAAATTGGGGAAACACTGCCGGAATAACTTACCTAAATGAAATCGGCTGCTGTTTTAACATCCGAACTTGCTCTACTTAGCTTAACCGCGTGCCACACAATATCGATATACATTGGCTTCACACCAGAAGCTACGTCAATTCCAAGTAAAGCACTTGACTCAAGTGCATTTGAAGATCTCAATTCTTGCTGACTATGTTTTACTCACAGAGTTTTTATGTGTTCTGTCCTTTGATCTGAATCGTGCCACCGCCACACATCGCTTTCACTTAGCTTTCTTTTCCTCTTAGCAAAGTGTCCTCTCACTCAACCAAGGTGTATTTCAGA
>NC_142524.1:3025000-3037500 GCF_964205215.1 Stylophora pistillata | reverse complement strand
TTCCGCGGCTTTACCCATAAGGCATACAGGACCCTTGAGTACAACACTGACATCACCAATAGGGGAATCAATACAAGAACGACATCAATATAAATGGTATAAGCCTTGGGCATCCAATCCTCGGGTAAATCTTCCCTGCAATAGTTATTTTCGGTCACTTTCAAGCCAGCGATTGTAGGGACATTACTGATCCACGCATAGACCCAAGCGACAGCTATTATCACCTGGAATGAGTATGTACAATTAAATGGGCAAAGTCTGTATTCGAACCAAGAGGCGCATTCACCCCGTACATGTGCTGCTAATAGGGACTTTAAGCAAACCACGATGGCTACGGCAACGAGAACGAGGAAAAACAATAGATTTAATTGGCAGAACAATAGCCCAGCACGTGCGTACATATCTTAGCCGTCCTTTGCAAAACAACAACGTGAAGTCACCAAAATTTGCGTCGTCTGCGAAGCGAGACCGCGGCGGCAAATTACTTTAATTTACATTTGGAACTGAACGTTACATTTATGCGTTATGTTGAGTTTGAGGTCTGGCACCCAATGAGACGGTAAACACATGCAGCCATTTTCAAAATTCTAACTAAAAATAGAAACTCATTTTTTAATGGACGTCTTCCGTGGCGTTGCCGTCCTGACTGCTTAAAGTCCCTAATTTGATTGGGACAAACCTTCACTTTACGGTCTGTGAGTCTCCACTTCATGCCATTTGGATCCAAAACTGCGAAATATCGTTCGACAGAAATTGCAATCAGAGTAAGAACTGAGCAAACTCCTGCAACCCAACTGAAAGCCCCCCCCGTAATCAGTTTGCATAAAATTGTACCCGTCAGGCCACGCGGGTGAGTCAGGTTTAGACTCACAATAAGTTTAGGTGTGATAAACACAGCAAAGAGAGCATCTGCCACAGCCAGGTTCAAAATGAGTAAGTTAACCGGAGTCCTCCTGTAATATTGAGAAAAAAAAAGAAAATCCAGTAACGCAACGAGTAAAATAGTCAAAACATCTGGTAAAATTGGACCCCATTTGCTAAAATTCCAACACTATCAGTGATAGAAATTTCTCGGAGTCTGACGACCTCTAGTGATTATTAATCATAGAATGTACAATCAGTTTAGTCTATATCGGCCCTATTTGATCAAAGAAAAAATATCTATCAGAAGTAAAAGCTTTAATTACATTATGTGGATACATTCTGCGCTTTTGCAAAAGTAAACGATGGAACTTACAATTGCTTGTTGAAAGTAATTCAAATATAGAAACTCGACATCTAGAGTAAACAATTTAAGATCATAATGAGATAAACATCGACCATGTACTTTTCACAAAGATCTAGACACAAACTCTTTTCATAAGAAATACGACTTTTATCTCTCACTGTGGTTTATGAGCGAGTTGTACCTGATATCTCGGTGTTTCAAAATCATCGCACATACGAGAGAATTTCCCATAATATTCATTGTCACAAGTACGAATAAAATTGTTGTTATTGCTATAGCAAGAGGCATCTTTCATAGCTGTAGGCCCCAAAAGCTTGTACTGTGATCTAGACGAAAGAAAAAGTGAAAAAAGAACGAACGAAAGAAAGAAAGAGTACAGGGTTAGTCCTATGGAATATATTCCGTGCCAACTCGAGGCGTATCATATATTTATTTATTAATTATATCCGGGTGAGTCCATCCTTATAAAACAGTTGCTGTTCATCTCTTCATGATTTGAAATTCAGGAGATAATTATGACAATGATTTCTTTGCCCAAAAATTAATAATGACTTCTTGTAATTTCTTTGAATTTTGTTTTTGTCTGATTACATTATATGACTTGTAATATTCAATTCGTTTCTACGACAAAGTACTGGAAGAGCTTTAAGCTATAAGCTTGTTGCACAGGCGGCCCAAGTGTACTCTGTGTGATTTTCGGGTTTAAAGGTCATTATCGGGAATAACTATTTTAAAATCGAATTTTAAGCGTAAGCATGGGCCCTAAAAAAAGGAAAAATTATCAAAATATTGCTTTCCTTATTGTTATAAGCGTCAGTTCCCGATAACTCGAACCTTCGCTGAATCGCTCCTAGCGCAAACCAGAACCAAATTGTGACTTCACTTTACTAAAAAACTAATTTCGATATGATGCTCTAGGTAACACGGATTCATTCGCTCTATTTACATGGACGAGATTTGCAAATCTGGGCAAACACCGAGTTACTTACCAAAAATAATGTTTTCTTCAAAGTGGCTTCTGTTTCCACCGCCGAACTTGCTACATTGAACTTAACTACATGTCGCACAATATAGATATGCCATGTGAATATTGGAATCAACTCAAGATAATCATTACTTATACTGGAAATTTCAAGACCTCCTAATGAGCCACTAGATTCACCTCTTTGGCACACGGATTAGTTATTTTCTTAGTGCATCTCTGTATACTTGTCTCTTTTGGCAATAGGAAAATAAAAGCTAAAATCAGGTTTAGTAAAGGTTTGATTGGAATTGAGTGAGGCACTTCAACACTGCTTCAAGTGCCGGCGATAACAACATGGAGAAAATCCTAGTAGAATTCGCTCATTAAAGAAGATTTTGAAAGTTTTTATTCAGTAGACAGCATCTGAAAGGTTAAAAAAAAAGAAAGTCCTTATATTCCAAATAGTGTTTTCCGCTTCTTTAGCAATTACGTACATTCAATTATAGAAAAAAATCTGTGTAACAAAATGGACACCTGATTAATATCTCATAGGCAAGTGCCTAAAATGTTATTACCGTCAATCAGTTTGACAATTTTAGAAATTGTAAGAGGAGGGTATTTGAGAAACATTGCGAAGAACAGCATGAAAATAAAGGCTGGAAGAAAGCCGTGTCCCCATATTTGAGTGCTGTTATTAATTTCCGGTGGGATTCAGTAACTCTGCGCTTTTGATTTTCAATGGGTATTTTAAGAACACTTGAGGACTGCTAGCTAGTTCTTGTGTGAAGGTGCATTTGGGCGAAAGGATGAAGAATTAACGAAACATGGTTTGTCTCAGGATGAAGTCTCTTCAGATGTAGTTTTCCTTTTCTGCTCAATTATCATCTCTGCCTTTCAGAAAAATAAAAAAGTAAGTAAATTATCGACTTTCGTAGTTTTTAAGCCTCAGATTTTTTTTCTGTGACCCAGCCGTGCACAAAAGTATCTTGAAAACCTATTCACATCCGAGTCAGGCAATCGTCAAACACCAAAAGCTTTCTTCTCAGATGTGCCATATAAATATGCCAAGTTTCCTATTGTTGACTTTGCATCTGAGCATTAAAAAAAAATTATTTCGTGAGACTAGTATATGATATGCTCTGGTTCATCTTTTTCTTGGGCAGAGAGATTAAAAAAAAAAAAAAAGAAAGAAAGCTGTTTAATTTATTTCAACTAAATTTTGGCTATGAAAGACATATTTTTCTTGAAGATACATTTTTCAGATGTGAGCCCATGGGGGGGGGGGGGGGTACATATTCCCTTGATGCCTTAATCTTTTTGGATTTTTTACGTTGTTCCCCATCAATAAAACCTTTTGTTCCCAAAAATGTCTTTAGCTCATGTTTCCTTGATCCCGAAAATTTTTGCGCTGTTCCCTTGATCCCCAAAAATGTTTGTCATTGTTCCCCAAATTTTTTTTTATATCTTAAGGGCTCGGAAAGTTAGAAAATATATATTACTAAAAGTAGATAGGCGTTCTCTTGTTCCCAAAAATCTACTCAAGAGTTCCCTTGTTGCCTGAAAATAATTTGAAAATATCCCTGTACCTTAAAAAAATAAATGTTCCAGTTTCCTCGTTCCGTAAAACCCCTGGGAGGGGCTCAAATGTGTCATTCTGATGACACCAATTATTTCCAGAACGGTTTTGCTTCTGGTATCGTTCGAAAAATAAAAGGATTTTGGGCGCTCATTTTATCGGGTAGCCGAACTTAAGAATTTAAAACATGAGGTTGATAATTGAAAAACCGACTTCATTATTCAGCCTCTTTTTTTTTTTTGACAGACTTAATCATTTGATTACCTGGTTATCACGTAACTTTAAAAAATATCTTGTGTTGTTTTGTTGTTGAAAAATTCAATATTTAGGTTTATCGCAACCGAGAAATGTGATAAATCTATTGAAATTCAAATTCCAATTTTAATTTGATGATTGCTGGTGTGCACGCGTGTTTGTGTATTCTTGTCTATATTTTAAAATTGCTCAGAAACTACTTCATAAGTTACATGCAGTTGAAATATTAAGTCAATCAAAGCCTTTAAATACCTGTTTGTTCTTTTCGCCTTTACAATCTCTGCCTTTCTGTCAATGTTTAATTCTGTTCTGGGTTGAGATTAAACGGATTTTATCAATTTGAGAATATTGATGAGCTCTCTTGACAGGATCTTCACAGTTAGTTTTTAGCTGTATACAGTCGAACCTGAATTAAGTGGTCATATACCTGGGGAAGCGGATAGTGCTAAAAATAGGTTCATCAGTAAATCATCGAAGATAGACATGGTGGAATAAATTTTACTAGAAAGATTACTCTTAGTTCTATTTTGGTGGTTCCACTAAACATAGCCGTTCTGTCCGGGTCGGACACATGAAGCGGCGAAGATGTCGAATAATAACAGAACATCGCTTCGACCAACAACTTTTAATGACGGCGAAGAACACCAATATTTACAAAAAGATCTGGTCACCCTTCCATCAAAGATTACGAGACTCAGGGAGCCGTAAAAACCACATGATGAAGGGCGGTAAACGAGAGAAAAGGAACAGTTTTACGAGGTTGCCTATTTACCGAGTTAGGATTTCGAGTTGGATCTCGAGTTGGATTTTCGAGTTGGATTTTCGAGTTGGATTTTCGAGTTGGATTTTCGAGTTGGATTTTCGAGTTAGGATTTTCGAGTTAGGATTTTTTGGCGGGAATTTTTTGGCGATTTTTTTTTTTTTTTTTGGTGGGGTTTCCAATAAATTTTCAGTGGTTTTACACAAGGTACTTTGTCGGTGGTGTTGCATATCTCAAGATGGAGGAGAACGAGGATTGCAGATCAGTAAGGGCAATCTTGTTTAATCTATCCTAGTATTACTTTCGTAATTGTATTTTTGACTGGAAACAATAGCTGACACTTCAATGAATGCTTTTAGTTATGAATTATTCATTAACTTTTTACTGTCTGTTCATTTGCGTGTCGAATCGGCTAGGGTTTTAACCATTAAGATCTTTCGTAAAATAATGTTTGATTTCAAGAGAATTGTACACCAGAGAATTGTACATCGAGCCGGTGCACTTTAAACAGAAGGATGGGTACAACTGTGGAATTCACATTTTTCTCGTAAGTCGCTAACTCACTCTGCACCCACAAGCGACATTTAGTTTTAAGTTTAATACAGAAGTCACTATTCTCATTAAATCATGAGGTGTTAAGGTACGAAATCTCTACTCTCATAAGATAACTAGCATTACCGTTCGACAGGCTAACTGCTGGAAGAAGTGCATTCGATCAAATATACCTTAATAACGGATGGTTTCTGCCTCAAAAGGAATTTAACGGAGTATTGCATATTATTCACTCATTTTTCCCAATGACTGGTTGTTATTTTCGATCGTTTCTTTCAGCTTGTAAGATGTTTGTGCGAAGAATCCTCTATGGATGCAGCTGAGTTTTGACATAGCAACCGATCGAACGTGCACTTGGAGGTAAACTTGGAACTTATACTCCCAAATAGCTGGGCTAACGCTGGGAGATGTAGAATAACTAATTGATAGTGCTAATAATCTACAACAAATATGTAAAGTCTAAAAGAAACAATAAATGTAAATAGTTCAAAATCTTTTCAGGTGGTTCGGGGTCTTCATGTTTTGAATGTCCCTTATGGCTAATGATTTAAAAGAAGTAATGTTCTCAGCTTGGACTGTTTGAGATGACAGTTTATTCCATACCGAACAGTCCGCACAAAAGGAGAATAACTGTGCGCCAAAACACTTGAGTGGGGCTGGAGCATAGCATGTTGGATCCTTGGTCTAGGAGCTGGTTGGATAGAAGATGGGAATTCAAGATGCATGAAATTGTTATTGATTTACAAAAAAGAGTCACTTGGGCCAGCAAACGTCTGGATTCCAAGGAGTCCCAACCAAGTTGATTTACAAGATCTTGTGAGTTTGTAGATCTCTTGTGATTATGCGCGACGAAGCGAGCAGCCCGTCGCTGGACTTTTTCGATAGTTTCAATGTCCCTGTTTATGTGTGGATTCCAGGCAGCACTTGCATATTCTAGTAAAGGTCGAATAATTGCTTTGTAGGCTCTTTCCTTGACTTCAGGCGTACACGGTTGTAAAGTCCGTTTGACCAGCCCGAGAGCCCTATTGGCTTTGTTGGAAGTTTTATCACAGTGTTCTTTCCAATTTAGCTTGCTCGTTAATCTAACACCCAGATAATCATAGGAAGTTACATGTTCCAAGACCTGACTATGCATGTAATATGGTAGTATGACAATGGTTCGCTTGTTGGTCTAGGAAATGTGGTAGCATTTCTTAACATTAAACTCCATCTGCCAAAGACAGGCCCATGAAGTTAGTCTGTCAAGGTCTTGTTGAGGGATAAGATGATCCGCAGGCGATACAACCTGTCGGTACATAATGGTGTCGTCAGCAAAGAGTCTAATATTTGACTTGATGTCACCCACGATGTCATTTATGTACTCCAAGAAAAGCGTGGGGCCTAAGACGGACCCTTGTGGAACACCTGAAATAACCTTGCACAGGGTAGAGTGTACGCCGTCAGTGGCACTGACACTTTGGGAGCGGCTGCTTAAGAAACCCTTTATCCATAATAAGGTTTGGCCTAGAATACCATAGTGACATAACTTATGTAAGAGCTTTGGATGAGATACTTTGTCGAAGGCCTTGCTGATATCGAGTTTGATAACATCAGCTTGACCCTTAATGTTAAGAATGGAGGCCCACTCGTGAAGTGGCTGAGACCAGTTGCGTTTCACAAGACAGTCTGGACCTAAAGCCATGTTGGTGTTTACAAAAGGATGTTATTTGTGGACAGGTGCTTGTGGACGTGGCTAAGTACTATGCGCTCCATAATCTTGCAACATATGCAAGTCAAAGAAATGGGCCTGTAATTTTGGGATCTTGCTTGCCACCCTTCTTATATACTGGTGTAACCAAGGCCTTTGACCAGTCATCAGGTAGCCTGCAGAAATCGTAACTTTGTTGAAAAAGAAAGGTAAGTACAAAAGACAATTCATTACCTAATAACTTCAGTATACGAGGTGACAGGTTGTCCGGGCCACATGTTTTGTTGGGATTCGAATTGCTTAATTGCTTCGATTCCTTAATTGCTTCTTGACACGAATAAATTCTATGGTGTTTGGCTGCTGTTACGATGACATCCACGAAAAAGTAACCTTAGTCTCAGCTTGTTTCCAAACTACATATCCTTTAATCTTGCTAAGCATACTCTCCCTTCTATTGAGTAAAGAGTCAAAGTAAAAGACCTCACCCAATAAAAAAGAAGACATATTTAAGTAAATGATAATGAAATATATGTTCCGTCCGCTGTAGGAGAAACATCAACGTCTGCATAGTGTTGCACGACAACGATGGAGAATATTGGCTGGGAGGCGATAGTTGTGGCCAGTACCTCCACGCAAGTGAAAAGTGGATTTCTCATACTCTCTCTCTGCCCTTGTTAATTTCACAACGTCGTTGCGGATTAGCGACATAAATTGATAGAGAATATTCTTCACAGGCTAGGCTGTGAACAATTTCTGAAATTCCCATTATTTCACGAATCATTTGACGTTTTAGTGTTGACAAGTTTTTCGTATTACGTAAGTAAAAATTGACTCAACGCTGCAGGGAGAATTTCTTTCAAAATTTCTTCCCAAGAGTCAAAGCTACCGTCCAAAATTCAAACTTCACTGTTAGGTTTATTGGAGCACTGATAACCTTAATTGTAAATAGCTCAAACATGCTGAAAGAATTTTTATTAGTTTTTGTATATCTTTATCCTTTGTTCAATACGATCTTACACATTTCAGGTTTAAACTTTTCGTGGGGAACAAGTGCAACGGCTTACATGACGTATTTTAAATTTAACCGCTGTACTATAAACTTGTGTGTTCGACCCTCGACGAACGCCTTCGACTGAGAGCGTCACCCCTTCACTACGTGCAAAAAAGGATGGCAAGTAAAATTACAACTGAAGGATTGTGGTCTATATTACGTGACATAGAAAAGAAACGGGGAACGGAACGGAACAGACTAAAACATAAAACCTTGTTGAGGAATAGCCTCAACACGTTCAATACAGGTGGAAGACAACACAAAAAGGCCGTTGGGACTCAGAAAAAAAGGTGAAAAACACAGTAATTGCCTCCATTGGGATTCAAAATGGGAAGTGCTTTCTACCACACAAGTAATTAGTGCTTTTCGTGCGCGCTGATTGACTAGTTTGGAAGTGACAAAATCACGCTTCAAGAGTTTAATTTCCGACCATTTTTCGGTCTACTAAAAGAAATAAACGAATTATTTGGTATCTGTGTGGTATATACCAGAACAATTATTTACCTCCACCTGGGCGAATAATTGTTAAATATTATGGACATTTACAAACAAAACATTTTACGGAAATCGGCAGCACTTTGATCTTCAGTATTGTCGTGGGAAGCCTTCTTCTGATTTCCATTTTGTTTCAATCTCATTGACCGACATTTAATTTTGTGAAATTTGAATTCAAGTGTCATCTTCCAATTCATATGGGTGGAAAATTATTAGATTTGTTTTATTGATAACCTTATGGAAGGAAATGATCACCAACAAGCAAGAGAACTGCATAGAGGAAACTAAGATTATAGCTAAAAATGTCAAGTCACTCTAACACAGCTTAAAAAAGCTATCGGGCATTTTTCAGAGAAAAGGCATTATGTCCAGATTTGGATGTTATTTTCCTGGAGCTCGCAAAAAATGGCTCCGGCTCGTCATAAAAGGCTCGGGTTCGCATGCTCGCATTATAGCAACCCCCCATTTTTCAGAGAGGAGTGGGGATATAAATATCTAAGCTTGACAGAGTGTCTTTCGCAGCTAAACATTATTATTCGCCGAAGCGCACCATTGTTTGTGGGCAGTTCTTTGGAGGTCACGTGGGGATTCTTAACCAATCACAAGAGAAGGAAATATGTTTTGTTTAAGTTATAAACAGATTCGGTTCGGAACATGACCATTACTTCTTCTTCTCGTTTGGGACTCTTGGCCTCAGTCTGTTACGAAAAATAGCTATACTGGAATGTATTCTATCAGTAAAGATACAAAACGAAACTGCACATACTTTAACAGAAGGCTGACTTTCCATGGAAACTATGGAGCTGCGTGGCTGGGGGCATTAACAGATAATTTAGCCGAGTATAAGTTGAGTTCATAACGTTAATTACCTACCGTAATTGAGAATTTAAGGAATTCCTTCACGGAGCCAATTCTTAATTACCAGACTCGGTTGACAAAACCAACTTTTACACATTTTCTTAACCTTAAAAAATATTGTGGTCTGTATGTTTCTGTAAACAGTCGCTGAAGCACTTTAATTTTTTATCTTTCTACCTTCGAAATTCGCTGAATTAACATCCTAAGATAATTTACCATTTACTTGGATATTTCTCTCGAGACATCAAGAGATATATTTTTTAAAAGACTGAATATTAGTGTCTCTGAAAATTCTCAAATGAAAGGCCCGTGGATTATCAATGAGAGAAGATAGAAGAGAGATTCACATTAATACTCGAACAAGATTTATCCAGCAACTTCATTCTTCTCGTTTATTGTAATACATGAATAGTCTATAATAACAGATTATGATGAGATTTCAAGCTCTGCGTTATAATTACAGTGACTTGCGAGGCTGAAGCAATTTCTCCAATTGTTTCGCCTTGATAACCTCAGACTGACTGACATGGAACAGGCGGACAGCCCTTGGACCAAGCGGCGTGAACGGCTTGCGTGGAAGGGCACGCAGCTGGGTAAAACTTAGACCTGCAATAAAAGTATTTCTTATTTCCAAAAACCAAACTAATCAAGACGTATGTCTAATGCATACATATAATGATGGTAGTTAAACACAGTCCAATTTGGTCTGAAATCTATGCACTATTTGCGAGCATAATTGCACGACACGAAGTGCCAGCCCATGTACTTTGAAATTGCATGATGCCAATGACCTAAATACAATCCTTGGGTCAGCTCTAACAATTCAGTGATCCAGCCCTAAATAAATTACAATAAACACCGATTGTGACGTCTGAAATTTGTGGGGTTGTTTTGATCCAAAGTTGATTTCTCATAGGCTGGGAAAAAGAAGCGATTTAGAGCAAAAATGTGCCTCGCTAAGTGCCAATAAGCTTGAAAGGTACCCAGTAACTTCAAAATAGATGTAATTAATAATTTTAGTCCATTTATACGTCCCATGAAAAAAACTTTGTTGGTTCATCTTTCAATTTTCCATATTTCAGTTCAGCAACACTAGGACACAGTCTGTAAGCTTCATTCTTTTGAGCATTTTTTAAAATTGAACTTGGTGAGCCTGAAGAAAGCATTTACTAGTTTCGAGAGCCTTTGCCTTTCTTTCGAAATCGGATTGAGTTGGTCGTTTTTTCCCTCTTTTTTCAAAGGGGGTTGTTCTCGGTTCACCAAAACTTCTCCCATAACACAGATCAACTTTTCAAAATTCCAATCTGACCTGGAAAAGAGTGGACGAAGAACCTACCGGTGCAGGGTTACTGCTTAACCCCCAGTTGTTTTATTTGTGTTATTATCTTCTTTCATCTTTGAGCCTCTTACCTTTCAAACGATTCATCATCCTGTTTTCTTTCTGTGACGGTCGATACTCGACTCGAACGCCTCCCGGTTGTTGTCTAAGATTAATAAGCGCTTTTGGGAAATATGGTGTACCTGACATCCGTCTGTCAATGTAAGGAAAGTAAGCAAACCTATTGCTAATGCTTCTTTTCTGCCAGTCGTCCCAGATTTTGTCGACAAAGCCGTGGTGAAGGAAGAACTCCGGAGCAGATGCAGATTGCACGGTGCACATGGTGCCGCTGATCCGACAGTGCACGTTGTCATGGAGTTCAGTCCTGAGCGCGAGTTCAAAATTAGTAAAGTCGTTCATGAGTACAACCTCCTGCACAGCGACATCATCTGGAGGTGAACCATTGAAATTACGTGTTAAGCACTTCGCTCCCGTGGATGACACGGGTACCCACGCGCCATGTCTGAAAGGTCCAGTCTTCACGCAACGTTCCGTACCTACGCCATTCCCGCCAAACCCAGTGACACTGTGCCAAACATCCTCCCATTTGTGCGTGCTCCACGGATCACTGGAATCTACACTCCAGTCCCAATAGGCCACAGTGAATCTGCAATCGATTTTTCGAAGAAGATTTTCATACTCTAGTATGAACCAACGATGCCATGGAAGAAAGAAAATCTTTTCGTGGATGCTCGATCGAAACAGTCTCTCGTGTTCATTAATCAGACGGTCATATTGCCCTTTGTATCTGCGATCAGTCGAGGCAGTCTTTACAATTCTTGTGTATCGCACTCGTTCGCCAAATGCCATCGCTGTGAATTCTTTTCTAATTCGGAAGCAATTTCTGTACCTGCCCCACAGGCAAGTACATTTCTGTCCACAACGATCATAGACAGTACTTCCATGTCTACAAACTGAGAAAAGGAAAAAGGGTGATTATAAGAAGTCTTGAAAGGCTTGTCATCATTAACACCATTATAAATTCTTCGAATTCCCTTTCCATTACTTTTAAAAACTTTTAAAAAAGCGGTTTTGATGTCTACACTGGAGAGGTATACCTTTCTATTAAATTTTCTTATTCACACTTCAGCAAAGGATTGTTTTTTACGAGAACTGCAGTTCTCAAGCCCATCAAATGCTAAGGGTGAAAATATGGTACAAATTCATGAAGAGCCAGTGCTTATGACTGTTAATATTACTTACAATATGATTCTACCAGGCAAAATGACATCAAAAAGATATACCAGGTGACAATCATGATGTACTGACTTGAGAGCTATTCGAGAAAGGAAAAAAGGTTTAAAACAGCAAGATAATGTTGATTTTACGACATCTCATTGGCTCGTGGCTGCTGATGGGAGGGGAATTTGGACCTATTAGAATGAATGGGGTTCTACTCATCTGAGACCCATACATAGAACTACGCCCAATTTTTACGAAAAAGAGAACATACTGTTATTTCGTGACTTTACTTTTCGATAAAGCGTAAAAAAAATAACTATTTTGCATCGAAAAAAAAGTGAGTTTATTTCTTAAGAACGTGTTTTCGCTTTGTTGAAAGACGATTAAGGGCAGAACAACGTTTGGAACCTTTCATCTTGTAACCAATAACTTACTTAATCAGCAAATGTAGTTCCCTTCTTCAAGTCTTCCAGGGTGTTTTATCGTTAAAAGACAGATCCGAGGGTCCTTTCGC
>NC_142524.1:2965000-3020000 GCF_964205215.1 Stylophora pistillata | reverse complement strand
AATTTCCCTCGCTAGGTCAACGATGTTATCGGCGATTTCGCTTGGGGATAGTTTTCCAAGGTCGTTAGTACCAGCATGTAAAATGATCTGGTCCGGCTTCTTGTCCAGTGTTGGTTTCACATAATGTGACATATCACTTGTTGTAGCTCCCGCGAAGGACTTTACAACAACCCGGTGGCCGACTTCTTTCCCTAATTGCCACCCTTGTATGTTTCTGATAATTGAATCGCCAATAATGACGGTGGTCGGCGAGGATCTTTCTTGGTTGTGGTTAAGAGTATTAGAGCTGTTGTGAGAACTCTTGTTTGGCGGCTTTTTCTTGCTCGATTTGCTTTGGTGATTCTTCGTTGTTTTGGAAGATTGAGATTTAGATGATCCATTGTTTTGCTTTGTGTCCGACTTTGTATCCGACCATTTTGTATCCGACACCTTAGGATCAACCGAAGGCGACTCATTAAAAGCTTCCTTGCTGTCAAGGCGAAAGTTATATAGCTCCTTGCTTAGCAATGATACTACCATCTGCAGGGAATCTCGCTCCTCTTTTGTTTTATCTAGATTTCCCTTCATTAGCTGAAGTTGCTCTCGCAGAGCGCGATTTTCTTCCTGTATCCGTTGTTGATTTTGACATGATTTACAGGTTGACTGTATTTCTCTACTGTCCGTTAATCGAGATCTATACGAGTCTTTGAGTTTGTTTACCTCATTTTCCAAGCGGTCGTATAGATCTTTAAGGGATTTGTAGCCATTGCATGTGTGACTCTGTTGTTCTGGGCTGCTGCTAGTGTCGTCCAGGTTTATAACAGCCGAGGGCCGAGGTGACGGTTGGTTGACATTGTGGCGGGGAATTTGAATTTCACCAGATCCTGACAAAATCGACTCCTTGAGTCTTTTAATCAGCTCAGTTTTCCTGCCAGATTTAGAGAGCTTTCTTTTTTCAAGTTCGTCCCTTAGATCTTTCACCTTCAGGGAGTTGATGGACCGTCCATTTAATGCATTCTTGATAGCAGCCATTTCGCTCATTTCAAAGGACGAGGAAAGCGAACCGTATTCGGGTACAGAAGTAGACATATTCTTGTTATTAATCTGATCAGCGACTACCAGAGTTGAGTCAGTATGTACTTTACTCAAATCAGGCAAGGAAATGGTCCTAACAAGCCGCGGCCTGGAGATAAAGCGATCAGCCTTCGGAGCTAGGAAAACGTGTCCATCCGCCATATTATGCAAATTCCAAACATCTGTGATAAATGAGATGCAATGAATATGTGAAGTTCATATATTTTTGAACTGCGGTATTAGATACGTGTGATGTGCGATCCTCGCAATAGATAGCGCTATTTATGTAATAGCGAAAATCAGACCTGAAAAAAATCAGGCCTGTACGGGACTCGATTTTTCGAGTCCCGTACAGGCCTGACTTTTTTCAGGTCTGATTTTCGCTATTGCATAAATAGCGCTATCTACTGCGAGGATCGCACATCACACGTATCTAATACCGCAGTTCAAAAATATATGAACTTCACATATTCATTGCATCTCAAAACATTATTTTATCACGAATTGGGCCATCCTAGCCTGAATAGGTTATCGAATTTCGCTTATCGAATTTCGGACCCAGCCACCCTACCCGAGGTACAAATATGTGAAAAATTGTATTCCCTGTCGGGGCCCCAAAGGCGCTACGTTGTACTTCCGGCGGATGTCGCAAGCCAAGATCGACCAATAAGAATCGAGATAGTTTTTGTAAACATTCTCAGGAAAACCCATCGAGTGTTAGATATGTAAGTTTGAATTTGCTTTAACGGTTGTTAACGCATGTTTGGAATTCCTTTGAGTACCCCTCATGTCCTAGTCTCCCTCGCAGCCGTTTTTAATCTCGTCACGCAACGCTCCCTCCCACAAATGTGGAGAGGAGCGTTGCGTGACGAGGGAGACTACTCATGTCCGGATCCCTAGAAGAGCTCCAAATCTACGACTTTGCTTTCCATTTTCTCGTAAACCGTTGAATGGAATGATTCAAAACCGAGTCACCGTAACAGCTGGATAATCCTTCTGTGGCCTGTTGAATTTCGGTGGGAAAATAAGACCTAGAGAGTAAAACATTTTTGTCTCGAGTACGAGGTGGTGTGCGATCTGGATGCCTAAACTGCCTGCCTTGTCGCATTTCTTAATTATGGAGAGCGAGCCGAATTAACCGCCGAACTTTGAAAGCCCCAAACAAGCGATTTTGAGGCTTTCTGGCAGAAAAAAACACTTCCAAACAAGTAATGAACTATAAGCTTTATTCGGAGCTGTTTTTTTTTTTGGAAGACTGACTACTAGGGACAAATTCTAGAGACAATATATTTGAACTACATTTATGACGGCTATGTAAATGCCGCAGGACCCATTACCATAGAAACCCGAAACCACGGATATTTAAGATGGTCAGCCTGTGCTTTGATGTATGAAACTGTCCAACATCATTACCAAGTTACAATTATTATCAAGTTACAATTTCAAGGAAACACCCTCAAACTTGTGGGACTTCCTTGCGTCGAGGCATTGGTTTTGAGAAATGCCAATAGGATTTCGGGCTATCTTAAGTGAGGAAAACTGCATTTGGCAGCTTCCTACATCTCACGAGAAAACCACCAAGAAGGAAAACGAAAAAATTCAGAAGCTTTCGTTGCACGTAACAGCAGAGTTACGAAATAATCGCAATTAGTTAGGGTTGGAAAATTTCGCACAATAAGGTCACCCTTTGAAGATTGAAACTTCCCAACATAATTACCAAGTTACAATATTTTTTTTAAGGGAACACGTGAAAACTTGTGGAAGTATCCTTGCATCATGCAATTGGCGTTCACAAATTCCCAACTAATTTTAAACCACCTTAAACGAGGAGAACTACATCTGACAATTACCAAAAAAAGGACAAGGAAAAACACCAGTAGATTTTGCTGCGTGTAATAGAAAGATTACGAAATCGCTGGGAGAATTAAGGTTTGAACTACTGCACAATAAGGCCATTCTTTGAAGAATGAAATTGTCCAACATTATTACCAAGCTACAATGTAGTCCTCTTTTTTATTTCAAGGGACACAAGAAAACTCGTAGTAATATTGATAGCAATTTTCAATTTCTCGCGGGAAAATCCGCTTAACAAGGAAAATAAAAACATAATTAGATTTTGGTGCATATAACAGTAGGATTGCGAATATTTGCTAGAAATAATTTAGTCCCAGTATCTCAGTAGTATGATTTTCTTAACTGTCTGCCATGCAATCGTTATGGTGTAAGTCCGGAGATTTCGGTATTGGGTGAACTTATAATCTCATAACTGATATTTCGTTATTCTCATCACTTGTCTGCTTGATGTTGTATTGATATTGTAAGGAGAAATTCTGTCTTGGTCCCTCATGGGAGTTATAGGGTTTAAAAGGGTCGAAACTTCGGTAAAATGAGGTCCACGCTTTTAATTTTTCTGTCCAACGTTATAACCAAGTTACAACATGATATACTCGCGTTCTTTTTTTACCTTATTATAGGAAATTAACGCTCCATGAAATTAAGGTGTTGGAAATTAACGCGACTTAAATTAACGCGAATTTAACGGAAAACGAGTTTGGAATAAAGAAAATTAACGCGAAAGAGGAGGTAGAATTTCACAATAAAGGTAATTAACGAGATTAAGACACAGTTGGTGGTGACAACTGGAACAAATTTACTTCAACACTGGCTACCAAGAAATTTACAACTGAACAAAACTGAGCCATGCGGTTGTTGGTCATGTACCAAAAGAACTGAGCTGTTATGTGTGGTATGCTTTGGAACAAGGAGCCAAATTTACAGGAAGAGTTATTTCGGTGAAGCCGAAAAGATCGCCACTAATTCAAGGAGGCCTTGAAATACCAATGGTCGTTTCTGTCCAGTGGAGCAATGCGAGAAGTCTGGCGATTTTGAAAGAGAAAACAGAAGAAGTCTCATCCTCTGTCGAGAAAGACTATGTTGACGAAATCTATCTTGGCCAAAAAATCAAAGGAGAAGATATTGACATCACTTCTGACAGCGATAAAGATTGAACTGAACTCGAAATATTGTAAACTTTCGCCTTAGCTTCTGTGAAAGATGAAAAATTAAGGGTAAATGGAAAGAAAGAAAGCTTGTAGTTAATGTTTTTTAAGTGTCAAGAATGTCTGGAAAGGTTCCAAAATTGGGGTTAAAATACTGGAAATGAAGAGCGCGAAAATTAACGCTGCACTTAATTGACGTCGCGGAAATTAACGTTCAACAAAAATAACGGGACTTAAATTAACGCGAATTTTAACAATTCGCGTTAAATTCATGCAGCGTTAATTTCCTATAATAAGGTAACTTTACAATTTTTCTCATGCGTTCACGAGTCACGTCCGCATGCATCTTGCAATGAATTAATAAATTACTTTTGAGAGTTTTGATGGCATTTAAAGGGCCCTAGTCAGCCACGCCCATGTTTACGTTTACATACGGGAATTCTGACGTTGCACGTCCAAAAATTTCCCTGCAAATCTCTTACGTAATAGTTCAACTAACTCTCAATAATAAATTTTCACTCGAAAGAAGGCTAGTTGCGCCGATGCAATGCGATTTGAAAACGACAGAATATCGATGGCATCGAAAATGGCCGATTTCACTGCTTCCGCGCGCAGTGCATTAAGGGTGACTAGGGCCCTTTAATGACGGTTTGGACGGAAACCATTACGGCTTATCAATTTTTGTAATTTTCTCCTAACTATATCCTTTGAGACATTTCCGCGCATTTAGCTTGCTCTTTTTAAAGATTTGTTTACCAATAACAGGAGAAGTCTGGCAAGTTACAATTATATCATCCCAATTAAAACTACGAACACAATCAAACGCTGTAAGTGAACAGAGAATTATGAAAATTTGCTAATTGTGAATTTCGCGCTTCTAACCTGCATCAAATATCTACTCTGAAGACGGAGGGATTGTTTTAAACGGCAAGCTTGTGTTAAAGGCCGGCGGTCGACCAGAGCTTTTATTCTTTGGAGGTTTTTTCGAGCGCTGATGATGGGAAACACGAGCGAGACCTGAAACTCAAGGTAATTTGAACTTCAAAATTAGTTTATTCATCCTGCACATTTTGTCATTTGTTAACCTTTTACCGTAGAGGGGATATCTCAGAAAAACGAAGTCTCAAGGTCTTTTTTCAGTGATGTGATTTATGTTCTTTAGCGTGGGTTTTCCTTAATAGATTTTCTAGGTACATTTTCTGCTATTTGATATAATCAAAACTTATTATAAACTTTTACCATATCACTAAATCAGCTGTGAGCATTTTTATCACTTTTTCATCTTCAACCATTCAGGGAACGAAACACGCGCAACTCATCGCATCTTGCGCACAGGGCCACAAATTAATGAGTACAACCTGAAATCCGGAGTTTTGCATTACTGTGAAGGGTGCATGTATCCAATTGATTTACCATTCTGGTTCGAATTCTGCCAAAAAAAATTATACACTTTAAAAAAGCGTGCCTTGCTGGCTTGTGTGGTTGTCTGAAACTCATGCGAGACATCCTGGATCTCGGATCATGACGGCCTAAAAACACACGAGCCAGTCATTACAACCTTCGGATATGAGCAGACGTCTGACCGCCGTGTTTCTCTGTAGGAGGTTAATGAACAAGATCGAGTTCTTTTCGTGTTGAAAAGCGATGAAGAAAACGACATCTGATGAAATAACTATGGCGAGTAGTTTCGCGGTTCGATGTCAAGATTCAATCTCGAGCAAATTCAGTGAATTTGCTCGACCTCAAGTCTTCAGAGTATCAGACTTTGTTGCACTTTTCTTCACAGATTCCGCGCGAGATCCTTAATGAAAGATAAAAATAGTACGAATCTGACGTGCGGCTTCTCCAAAGGAAATCTATCCTCGGATAAAAACGGAACAGAGTTATTCAGTAAAGTTCATGTTTTTTCTCCATTGAGTGCTTCCATCAGACTAACACTGACAATAGTGCTAACATCTGTGAGAATAACAACATTTTTGGGAAATGTAAACATTCTGCGTTATCTCAGTTCAAAGAAAAATGCCACTCCCATTCTAAGGGCATGCTCCTTTCTGAAGAATTTATATGCCCACATATTTAGCCTAGCTGTATCTGATGCTGTTTGCGCAGTTATTGCAGTTCCCCTGATTTGTTTTCGATTAAATTTCGATAGTTTTTTTTTTTATCACAATTGGGGTTGCAAGTTGGTTCGTTTTATTAATTTCTATTTTCCGTCTGTTACTATGAATAATTTACTGATTATCAGCGTTGCCGGGAAAGTATTTTTCAACTCATAAAAAAACACGTCTATTCCAAAATTCCACTGTTCAAAAGCTGTTGTGGTTTGCCTGGGTATCAGCACTATTTACGCCTTAGTACCTTCTTCATTGGTCAAAGGCTTAAGACGCGATGTTAATGCCACTCATTACACTATAATGTGCCGCATTGACAATAATTACTTCCTATTTAAACCCCTGCTTACTCAATACATAACCGTTCATTACATTATTCCGATTTTTTTTTTTAATCGTTGTTATCTGTTCGTGTCTCATCTGGACTGTCCACACAAGAATGAAGAGGAAAATAGACATTCAGCGCGATGACGGTATTAAAGTCATGGTAAGAGCCACAAAGAGGCGATCTCTGATTACATTGATTGTAGTAACGCTGGCAGCCATCTTACCCTATTACCTTCTGGAGCTGAAGCTATCATGATTTAACGTGGTATGGGTCTCAGTTTTGATACTAATTATGAAACTCGAGTAATCATTAACCATCGTTATGCCATACTGGGGTATTCCAACGGTTTCGTTAATGTGGTGATATACTATGTGCAATGGGTGACTTTCGCCGCTATCTGAAGCGTACATGTCGCTGGCTAATCTGTACAAAGGCCCCAGTAAACGCTGTAGATGTTATCATCACAGGCAAAAATTAAGAGATATTTTTTCGTCCTGTCACACGTGTAGGAAAAGGAAAAAAGCCCAAGTTACCATGTGGAATCTAACCTTAGCTCTTGGGATTCCGCGCTAACTCTCTACTTCGCAAAGCCAACGGGAACTCTAGGAAAGGTATCGATTTATGTGTCACATCCTGCAAGGCTCTGCAATTTCAAAATTGTCGTGCTGGTACGGATAGAATAGCTCTGCTTTGAAATAAAGAAAGTTGTAGTAGTGTTTTAACTCGAGCGTGAGACAAAGAGAGAAAGGCGGGAATCCTAGTAACGCCATCAAAAACAAAAACCAAACAAGAAACTGCATAGAGGAAAATAAATTCAATCAACCCTGTCAGGTCACTCTTACTCTGCCCAAGAAAGCTATCGGCCATTTTACTTAAGCTTGACCGGGCGTATTTTGTAACTAATCATTGTTCATACGCCGACGCGCACAATTGTTTGTGAGCAGTTATTCGCAGGTCACGTGTGGATTCTTAACCAATGCAAAGTGAAGGAAATATGCTTTAAGTTGTAATCAATTACACACAAGATACGAGCGTCTCTTCTTTCACGTGTGTTTTACTCAAACATCATGTGCATCCAAGTCATGTAGTTTTCAATTGAATTTCGAAAAAATTAAGCAAAGCAAGTACAGTAAATGCTATCAAAGGTAAACACAATGATTAGACAATGAGAAAACCAAGGCAAACTTCTTTGAGGGAGAATCTTGATTGATCAGGTCACGACTGGTTCAGATTTACTTGATTGGTTGAGAGGGCGTCGCAAGTTTTGTCGACCAATCACAAAGCGTAGTTAAGAACAATAATAGCAATACTAGATAATTCTCGTCAATCAAATGAATAATGCCCTATTTAACCAACCCTCCCTGGTGATTCGCCGGTGCTGTGCCATATTACGTTACCTAACGAAACTCAACACTTTTTATTAGAGTTTTCAGTATGTATTAAATAGTTAATAGAATAGACATTTTTAAAAATGCATTGGGCAACAAAGGATAGGTAAAAGGGAATTTTCCATTACGCAAAGAAACGCATTCAATTCACAGAGATGAACAACATTTCCTGCTGAAAATCTGATAAAGGAAGGCTCTACAAATGCGATTAGAGCTCCCTGAGTCGAACTTGAAGAAAAATTTGGCTCTCAGACAGGATTAACAGGCAACTTCTTACAATAACAACACATTACTCCGGAAACAAGTGGTGAGAATTGAGAAACTTGTCAGTTAGAGGGTGTAACTATCCTGACATCTTATTAAAATTCTCCCCAACGATTCACAAGGAATTAAATCTTAGGAGTTTGAGACATGGAGCCATAGTCGTTGAAGAGCACTTTCAGTGATACGCTATGAGCCTACTCGAATTCCCTGGTGCCACGAACCATGCTTGCCTCCCTTTGCAGTTCAATTCAGCGATGCACAACTTAATACGATGCATATAGACAAAGCTTACTACATGGCAAGAGCGAGAAAGTACGAGCCCTTCGCAGACTTTTCAAATAACAAAAGCTATCTTCCGAACTATGTCGACTCAAGACAATCTGGTCGTTATTTAGTCTGGTGTATTGTCAACAAAACTGTTAACTCAACGATTCGTGTCTGGAATTTACTACCATTGTAGTTTCCCGAATATCGAGCGGACGTTAATAATATTAATATTCACGTCATCTCAGGGTGGATGGCGTAATCCGCGTGTGCCAAATGTGATCTTGGCCCCATGTGATTTGGAAGAGTGAGTTCGCATGCTCGTTACCACACTCCTGTCAAAACACCTCCACACCAACCGGGCGAGAGCTGGGTAAGAATGAAGACTGGGCAGGGTCTGAATGTGTTAGTGCGACCTTGGTAGTCGATGTGTACTTTTATAAACCTGTTCAAGAAAGACAAAAACATTGAGTTAGAGCCGGATCATGTCTGAGCGCCCTACAGTTCGGCGTAAGCGGATGAACACATTGTGCGGCTTTTCCTTGTCAAAATCCTAAACTGAAAAGGTAATTTCAAACCTATGTTGAGAATAAAAAAACCCGTATGGTAAAATCTCTCAACTAACCCATCGTCCAAAACCTTGGGCAGCGCTTCGTAGAAAATGCTCTCGCTAGGCAGTTTCCGTCGGCACTTGAATATTTCTCCGAGTTCGTTTTCTTCCGCGAAGTTCTTCTCCGACCTCTCGTAAGTTATGTCTAACCGTAGATTTGTATTCAAATGAAAAATCTCCATGACCTCCTCTTGAGAAGGTAGTTTGTCATGTTCCCAGCGGAATAACAGCATATCAACTGGGCATTCTCCACTGTTCTCCGAAGAACCAGCTGAAAGAAAATTTACGGGAGAAATTAGAACAGAGTGAAAGAGAAGTGCTCTCTTCCATGACATCCCAAATAACGCCTGAGCAGGATACCAGCTCAGTTACGAAAAGTTGCATCGTTTCGTGCGAAGCACAAGAACATTCAAATTTAAGTCAAACGGAGATGAATTCCCAAAGACGTGGAAGACAAAAGAAAAACACATAATGACATGTGAAAGGCCGTTTTACTGAGTTACACCATAGAGCGGCGTTCAAAAACTACTCCCACTCGTGAAAACTGAAGCACTCCCATTCGCCAATCACAATTTCAGAATACACACAGTCGAAGAAAACGCGAAACAAAGACGGGCATGATCTGAACTGCAAAGGCAGGGCGAGGAAAAAACGCACCTTTGCAAGTCGCAACCGCGATTTTCCCGGATAGACCAAGCATAAAACAAAAGCAATAATTATCGGCGAATACTAGTTGAAAACCAATCTGATACCCTTAACTAAAGTAAGACAAAATCAGTCTATCAAACTCTCATTGCCTAGTACCGACGGAAAGAAGGTTTCTTTCGTCGGTCCGACCATATGGCCGCCGATAAACGATGTTCCCAAGTTTAATCATTACCAAAAAATTCTATATTAAAGTCCACCCTTATGAAAATCTTCTTCCCCCCCCCCCCCCCTGTAGAAAACTTTGCTGTAAGTCACTTACTGTACACTGATTACCGCCAGCCGGGGGGACCGTAGTACCTGAATTGGCACGGTGCTCGGCATCTGCGGTGTGGCGTCCTAGTGCGCACTGTTACATTTATCTATTAAGGTGAAACTGACAAAGCAAAACGATTTAACTTTAAAATGAATCTGAAGAGAAAAAGATGGCACCATGAAAAAGCTGAGAATTATATCTCAATTTATTATATGGCTGTGTCTCACAAGGACTGGGAACTACCGAATTCACGAATTTGATTGGCTGAAATCAATATTGAAAGCGGTCTAGATTTTCCCATCTAGACCGGCATCTAGACCGGTCTAGAAAAAAAAAAGGTACAAAGAATATAAAAAATTGGCATATAAGACACAGCCATATAATAAACATCTTGTTGACCGAGCTAGGTCGGTCTGTATGGGACCGACCTAGCTCACTGCGTTTGGTCTGTACTGGCGACCTCGGTCAAGATTCTCCCATACAGACTTCCCGCTCGGTTAATAAGAACTAAGTATAAACCGAAAATTAAGAGAAATCATGATAGTTAAAATCTTTAAGACTGGCATAAGAACATACCGAATCTTTAATGTATTATTCGCTAGCCTAGCCCCTATCAAAAATTGACGTTTTTCTTTATTAAAAAAATTCGAGAGCAGTGCAGCTCCGTTTTCAAGTTCGCATGTTTACTTGTCATAAAATTCTGAACGTTCAGTGAATCTTTCTTCAATCTCCTTTGGCGTACCAACTTCCAGCGTAAATAAAAGAACTCATTATTTCATAAATAACGGTAAAATAAAACATAAACTTACTGTAAACAATTTCTCTTTCGTTCACTTCATCTTGTATTTTCTGCAGCTGATAGAGTGATTCGTACATGGCTTTATAGTCCGGCACTTTACTCCGGACATCCGGCCCAACTGGGTGCACGATACCAGATTTCCAGCGCCTTGGGAGTTCCTCGAACAAGTCCCCCTCAGATAATCCCTGAACCATTCCTTGTCCCCAACCGAAGAACCACGAACTTCCAAGCTCGTGTAGCATTCCTGTGAGTCTCTCTTCGTCTTCATCCGTGAAGTCGAACGAGTGATTCATGTAATTTCTCCAAAAGTAACCCGTGGACAAGAGCAACTGTAAAAAAAAAAGGCAAAACAACAATCAGACAAACAGAAAAACAGCGTTAACTTGGAATTGTTGTCAAATTGCCTAGTCTTACATAGAAGCGAATAACGACGGTTGCGGGAAAAAAAAAAAAGCACAACGACAAAACAAACCCAAAAATAACAAGTTTCCGTTGTCTTAATAAAATAATAATATGAGAAACTTTTGGAAATATTTGTTTCAAACAACACTTGATTCCTTACTCTCCTATTATGGTGTTGTCATGATAGGGGCTTATTACGATCTGGGAAGAATAAACCTCTGAAAAAGGAGCGAAAACTCTCGAAGTTTTCAGTTCACTTGCACCAAACCTTCCCCCGCAGAATACGGCGCAAATTTGTAGAAACTCTCCTACTTACCCTCCATTTTCTACAGACGCACATGCAGATTCGGATGTCTTCAGGCTCGAGATTAACCATAATTTGGTAAAAAACTTCGGGGGCGAGTAAATCAAGGACGCCATTTCCACCTTCGATTTGATAGAAAAGCTCCAAGGTCCGTGGTGTCAAAGGTGACTTCATGTCGCAGAATTTATCGTTACGCGAACTTCACTTGTCAACATAATTAACTGTAAATATGTGGGAAAAATAAAGAGAATCTTGTAAGAGTAAGGTATCAATCACGAGTCAATCCCTTGCAGAATAATATACTGCATTACACAATCTTAAAATCTTGGTGTCGAAATTACGGGCCAAGAGTAACAAGGAACTGTCGAATTGTACATACACGTTTGCATAGCACTGGGAGTTTAATATATTCGTCTGGATTATGAAAAGAAAAACTAAACAATTTCGCTCTTTGAAGTATAGTTATGGACATTTTCATTACTATTTTACTTCCAAGTGTTTAGGAATGAGGTCGGGCAAAGCTTGATTTAAAACAGTAGCAAACCGAAACAAGATACTTCACACTCTCAATTTCCCAGGGGAATTCAGATGTACATGTAACCAAAACTTCAAAACACTGCCTAGTATATAACAAAATTATTTTGAATGAACGAAAATAGACGACAAAAGAAATTTCAAATCTCTAAATAACTGCTTGAACAGGTATGGATGACAAGTAACAAGCATAAATATAAAGAATCGAATCCTCAATCGAGTTCCTTTCGCTTCTAATAGGCCACTTTAGAACCGAGTTGGAAATAACTCGATACCAAGCTGGGGAATCGAATAAAGACCGTGGATAAAGTGAATGACGATTGAGCGAGAGAAGGGAAAAATATTGTGACTCTTCTTAAACATTTACACTAAAAAGAGTTAGGAACCAAATTTTTTCCTATTCCTAGACAAACGCGCCCTGCTAATCACGACTTTGCATTGAATGTTCACATCAAATTCCCTAGAGTTTCAGTATTTGACAACCAGCTGTCAAGTTTAGCTTTCTCTTTTGCCTCCGGCTTGGGTACAAGGCGTGCAAAACGGCCACTGTTCGGACAGTTAAAAGCCTCCATTTTACTATCTCCCCCGTTTTGGCCTTTTTTTCCTGTGATTCGGCTTCTCGCGAGCGAGCATTAATAATATTCCCCTAGCTTTGAGTTTCTCAATTTTGGACATCCTTCCCATTTATACGCTCAAGGCTAATTTGTCAAGTCAAAACCTTTCTTGACTACAAAAATTCACCTTGAAATAACCGCAATTCGCAAACGAATCGTACAGCCCTGAACCCTAAAAATCGATTCATAAGCATACTGGCATGTTGATGTTGCAGCGACTGTTCTTATAATGAGAGGTAATTTTCTCAGAAAATGTATAAAAATAGACTGCACCTTTATAGACCTTAGGGTTTAACATCAAATCTTACAATCCAAGAAATTGTACTAAACTGTATGCTAGTAGTCTGGCAACAGTACATTGCATCAAGGCACTATCTTGTAGGGCAAAATATAACAAAGAATTGTTTTGTTATTCGAGATAATTCGAATCCCTTGATCTGCTGCAGTTCAGTTGAAAAATTTGCATCAAATAATGATACAATGATCGAATCGTACGGGGCGATTAAGAACAGCAAATTTCAGCTGAAATCGGCGCTTTGCAAGTCAGATTATTGACACTGCTATAACTGCACCGTAATCAAATTTTTCAAACCAACTGAGAAGAGCGAAGCGAATATTTCCGGTTTACTGACTAATTTAAATGTAAAAAATTTGGTTCCTTGAAAATTCCCACATTTTTTTCTAGTTCCTCGTCACAACTTAAAATGGCAGCATCTCTAGGAAAACTCCAAGACTAGAAATGAGATAATTTGAGTGCATCAAACCTGTTAGGACTCTTCATCGACCTGTTCTGCTCAATCGACGACCGATTGTTTACAGCAAATTTGCTTCAGTAGTATTCCATACTAAAGTAATATTACCTCCCTGCACGTGCCGGAAGTCAAACCGCAGCCCTAATATGGGATAGAACAATAGAATGATGGAACATTAACCACCAGAAGCACGTGAAGATCCCCTAGTACTCCCTCCTGAAAAAAATTACCTCTGCGGAGACCCCTTTCTACTAGAGACATCGGAGACATGCGTAGTAAACTGCTAAGTCATTCGTCTTAGTCTTCTCTCGGCATCCCATGTGGCGGCCATATTGAAATTAATAGTATCGAGATTTTTGTGGTGTTCTTTGAAGAAAATAAGGCCAATTTCTTAGACCATGAGTTCTATAGGAACCGGAGTAAGTAGAAGCATACATTATTTAACTATGATATGTAATCAATGAGGCTTTTAAGTCCGGTTTGGGAAATGAAATTCGAAAAGAGTGTACCATGTGCATGTTGACAGTTTCTAGTGTTAAATCTCGATTCACCTTTGTTCTAGAAGTTTAGATTCTTATTTTATTTCGGGGTAAGAGATAAATAAAATGTCGAGAAATAAACCAAACAGAAACTATCTTCCAGAGGATTTTATCTCACTTTTCTAATTAAACCTTTTGTTTCTCGTGCTAGGGCAAAATAACTGTCACACAAATCGAACTGCTAAGTAACCCATGATAAAATACTTATGACTCGAACATTAATTTTGAGCTTTATGGAAAAATGTGTGCGTTGCATTTATGCCTGCAGCAATATGGACCAAAGGCATGTTATTAAAAAGAATAACTGACCTTTGAATATTACTTGCCTTAATTGTGTATCAGTTTTTCACCATGACTCAGGGCTTTTGGCAAAGCAACAAGAAATTTTCGAAAATTCTGTGAGTTGTGATTCCTGAAGTAATCTTAGACTCAAAAGAAATCAGGATGAATGTAGAATACTGCCACCATCCACAATATTTAAGCAGTTGTGTAGGAATATATTGGGTGAACTGTGATTCCTGTCCGCAGAGGATTGCAGATGCATGCATGATTTTTTCCTTTCTTTCGAAACATTTCACCTAACAGAATTTCCTTTGCATGCATGCAATCTCATCGAGTTCTGCTATACTATGCAGACTGGCAGTGATTGCAGAGATTATGTGTTAAAACTCTTATGAATAGAGTTTAACTATTTAAGCAATAGTGAAAATCACTATTGCTTAAATCACTAGTTTTCTTTTGAGTCTAAGATTACTTCAGGAATCACAACTCACAGAATTTTCGAAAATTTCTTGTTGCTTTTCCAAAAGCCCTGAGTCATGGTGAAAAACTGATACACAATTAGGGCAAGTAATATTCAATGGTCAGTTATTCTTTTTAATAACATGCCTTTGGTCCATATTGCTGCAGGCATAAATGCAACGCACACATTTTTCCATAAAGCTCAAAATTAATGTTCGAGTCATAAGTATTTTATCATGGGTTACTTGGCAGTTCGATTTGTGTGACAATTATTTTGCCCTAGCACGAGAAACAAAAGGTTTAATTAGAAAAGTGAGATAAAATCCTCTGGAAGATAGTTTCTGTTTGGTTTATTTCTCGACATTTTATGTATTTACATATACGTTTCATAACCGCAGTTCATATATATGTATTTCATACATATGTTTGTTGTTTGATTTATCATCTACGGGTTTATGTCGAATTAATTTGATGGCCTGCTCCCAGTTGGCTTGTTAGCTCAATTGGTAGAGCGCTGCACTAGTATCGCAGAGGTCAGTGGTTCGAATCCCATACAGGCCTGAATTTTTTTCAGGTCTGATTTTCACTATTGCTTAAATAGTGCTTTACTGCGAAGGATTGTGCACATATACGTTTCATAACCGCAGTTCATATATATGTATTTCATACATATGTTTGTTGTTTGATTTATCATCTACGGGTTTATGTCGAATTAATTTGATGGCCTGCTCCCAGTTGGCTTGTTAGCTCAATTGGTAGAGCGCTGCACTAGTATCGCAGAGGTCAGTGGTTCGAATCCCGTACAGGCCTGAATTTTTTTCAGGTCTGATTTTCACTATTGCTTAAATAGTGCTTTACTGCGAAGGATCGTGCACATATACAACTCTTATGATCATCATTATTTTAACATTATGTAAATCATGTTCCTTTGATTTTTCTCCACTGCTAGTATGACTTGTCTGCATCTCAGTTTTCTCCTGATGGAAGAGTTTTTCAAGTGGAATATGCTGTAAAGGCAGTAGAGAACAGTGGGTAGGTTGTATTTGGTGTATCTGGAATTTGACACACACTCCATGTTCTTTTGTACATGCAAAGTAATAGTCTGTCATAATCCACTTTAATTTCATGTGTCACTACGATGAAAAAGATGTTTTTCTATTTTTCCCTCAATTTTATGCCTTTTTTGGGATAAAACTTATGAGTTTTACACTTAAATTTCAGAAACAAGACATTTTTTTAACCAATATTTCCTTTTCAAATTGTTACCCAATACCAGATTTCACACATATTCAGGTTGAGTCGCATTGGAAGAGCTGATTGAAGAGAAAAAGTGATATCATCTACCCAGTAGTTTAACCCTATTGGGTTCAAAGCCCTCAGCCCGGACCACCCCTTAAAATCCAGACAAAATGGCTGTCAAATTAAAAAAAACCACAAGGTCCAAGCAAAGTTACCATTTTATGTCTTGGTTTTACTCTTCAGCAGTGAAGCTTTAAAACATGATTGCCAATACAATAAAGAATTACTTAAACTGCTTAAATCCTGAAGATGTATGTTATGCTTTTTTAAAAAAAAAGTATTAAAGTATGGACAAAGTAAACAAAGTGACCATCACTGTACTACCTACTATGTACAAGGGAATGAAAACATCTTAAAATCACAGTAAGTCTCAATTGCTGCTCTTAACTCAGCAGAAATGCAAACAAAAAGAATCAGTCAAAAACATTTTGCATTAAAACAGGTCATCTCGCGGGTAAGAGAGTGAAATTCAAAAGTTTTCTTGCACAGATCAAATTTGAATTTACCGCCAGTGCTGACATCAGTGAACGTCAGGAGGTAAAAAAAACTAGAAGTTACAAGTTAAGCCTACACAGACATGGCAGAAAATTGTCTATGGAACTATTGAAGAATGAAATAGCTATCGATTGAATAGAACCCTTTCAGTTAGAGGACTACGAACAATGCTTAGATTATACCAAACAAAGAAAGTTGTTTTTATCTTTGACCAGTTCGCGACTCGCAAAGTGAAGGTGAAATGAAATTGGGCTTTATGGCCTAATACAGCGCTCTAAAGAACGAAAAAAAATAAAAAACAAGGTACAATTTAAGAACTAAGGTTAAGTGTTTTTTAAGAGTTAATTTCCTCCGTGCTATTTTGAGAAGCAGGAGAGTTCGCCACGCATTTGCTGACATAATGCAACGCCGCATTGCTCACAAGCATATGTTTCGAACGCGCGTCCATCACTTCGTTTTCTCCCATCGTCGATGAAAAGATTAAGGAAATCTTTCGATGTTGCACCCTCGCCTAGATCTTTCGTTGGGCCATGAGGAAATTATGGTAAACTCTTCAATGTCAATTTCACTCAATGTGTTTGACCATTGAAACCCAAAGGCATATCTTCGTTGTCGCTATCTACTTCATCATCATCTTCTTCTTCGCTAGCGAAAATATGGACATTGGAGTTTGTTCCCCCTTAGTGCTTGCCGAAATCAAAGATCTACCCGATTTCTCGATCAACATCACACAGAGTTTTCTTGTAGCCTTCTCTGCCATTCCTGTCAAATTTCAGCCACTTCAAAAGAGAAAAACCAGGAAAGATTTCTTCTTCATTGGAAGAACGTGAAGTATTGTCAAGTCCGCGTGAAGCCATGCTAAAATACTGAACACTATTTTCAAAAATTCACAAAAAATCACACACGAATCGCAGAATGAAAAACGTAACATCAAAGGAAAGGTTAATTTATGCCGGTCACGTTCAGATATATTTCAATACCCAGGGGACTACGGTTTCTTAGCTACAGCCAATAAAAACAAGTCATATCTGACAGGGCGCACTGGATTTTCAGAGGGGTTTTATTTCCAGGTGCATGAGGGCGCACCGGACATCAATGGGTTAAGCTGTCAGTTTGTGAACCAAGCTAATTTTGTTTGCAACACAACAAACATCTTCTCGAAGCTTAGAACATTTGAGGCAGGGAATCAGAAAAACCTATGCCTAGAGGGATACATGATGTCATATCCTTTTTAATTGTTCATTCCTCTGTCAGGAAATATTGGAAAAAATATGTGGAACTTTAAAATCCACTCTGACTTACATGTGAAGTGTGTAATAGAAGAGAATGAATTAACAGGCCTCATAAAGGAAATAAATTGACCAATCTGTATTTCTCAACAGAACTATTGTTGGCATCAGAGGAAAGGATGGTGTCGTGTTTGGTGTTGAAAAGCTTGTCCTTTCAAAATTATATGAATATGGTGCAAACAAAAGAATTATACACATAGACAGTCACATTGGGATGGTGAGTACAGTACATATAGATGTATAGGTATTCTGGATCAAGACACTGACAATCGATCCTATAAGGCTGCAATAACAGTCTGATTAATCCTTTTAGACACAGTTACATGTAATTTTGATGCTTTGTCTTTAGAGTTGTCATCAGTGTGAGGCTTGCCGATGTAAAGGGCTCTATCAACTTTCAGTGACTAGCAGGAAGCACTGCAGTAAAAGTTAAAATATTGTTCTTGAAAATTTCTACCAACTGGGATTATCTCCATTTCCTCTGTGTCCTGGGTAGAAATTTGTTTTAAAGTGCACCTACACCCAAAAAATTTTTTTCGTTTAACGAAGTAAGCTTATTTTTTTGAGTATTTCTGCGCAAAAATTTTTTTATTTGCTCAAATCTTCAATTTTCTATGCCCAGTCAAAATACGGAAAATCGGCCGCCATCTTGCCCCACGACCGAGTTTAAAGAGGAATGGCTCTAGTGGGTAATGTGACGTCAAATCGAGAACACGAAAGTCTGCTTTTCACACATTTTCACTTGTTTGAGAAGGTTGTAGTCGATAGTTGTCCGAAAATATGCCGACTAAGTGTGTTGTAGAAGGATGTAGCAACGTGCGAAATTTGCAAGAGGGTATCGCGTTCCATACAATCTTCATACAACACACCTAGTCGGCATATTTCGGACGATATCGACGACAATCTTCCCAAACAAGTGAAAATGTGTGAGATGCAGACTTTCGTGTTCTCGATTTGACGTCACATTACCCGCTAGAGCCATTCTTCTTTAAACTCGGTCGTGGGGCAAGATGGCGGCCGATTTTCCGTATTTTGACTGGGCATAGAAAATTGAAGATTTGAGCAAATAAAAAAATTTTTGCGCAGAAATACTCAAAAAAATAAGCTTACTTCGTTAAGCGAAAAAAATTTTTTGAGTGTAGGTGCACTTTAAACTTAAATTAAAATGAATTGAACATGCAAATGGAGTTACATGAGTATTGTGACTCAGTTTATCAGTAGTTCAAGTTTAGTGGAAAGCTTCAGTGCTTTCAATAAGACCCAGCACCTGCTGGAGCTCCGGCAGATATTCTGTTGTGAGCCACCGGGTAAACTTCACTGTGCTCAAGTCGCGGTCACCACGCTAAAGTCGTACTCCGGCGGGTGCTGTAACAAGGTAGCTACCTATTTCAAAACTTAGTGAAAGCATTGAGCTTGCATCTGGATTTTGTACATACAGCTTTAAAGCTTAGCGTATTTGATATCCATGTTTGTTTTTGCACCATAGGCTGTCGCAGGATTGATAGCTGATGCGAGACAGGTATGTACATATATATTCTATACAAATTAACTTTATAAACGTTGAACTCACTATTTTCTGGTCTTCAAATAGATTTGTGAAATTTTTGGAAGTCATGTGAATTTTCCAGAAGGTCACATTATATGACAGGAGTGGGTTGGTGGTGGGATAAACCTTTAAATGGATTTTGTACATCCCATTACTTGGTGATGTTGACAATGTATATTTTTGTTTTTGGTTGTCATTTAACATTTCTGTTGTTAATTTTAAGATTGTCAGTGTTGCCAGAGAAGAAGCTGCCAATTACAGGTCAACCTATGGATCTCCAATACCCTTGAAAGTAAGGCTATGAAATCATTGCATTCAAACCAATTTTACCTTTGAAGTTATTTAAACAAGTTATACAGTATTTGTTCAAGTGGCAGATGTGACACTCCTCATGTTATAGTTTCTGGCTTCTGTTATATATGGGTACTGTATTGTAGTGTTCTATGTGGGTACTGTATTGTGGTGCTATATATGGGTACTGTATTGTGGTGTTATATATATGGGTACTGTATTGTGGTGTTATATATATGGGTACTGTATTGTGGTGTTATATATGGGTACTGTATTGTGGTGTTATATATAGGTACTGTATTGTGGTGTTATATATGGGTACTGTATTGTGGTGTTATATATGGGTACTGTATTGTGGTGTTACATATGGGTACTGTATTGTGGTGTTACATATGGGTACTGTATTGTGGTGTTACATATGGGTACTGTATTGTGGTGTTACATATGGGTACTGTATTGTGGTGTTACATATGGGTACTGTATTGTGGTGTTACATATGGGTACTGTATTGTGGTGTCATATATGGGTACTGTATTGTGGTGTTATATATGGGTACTGTATTGTGGTGTTATATATGGGTACTGTATTGTGGTGTTATATATGGGTACTGTATTGTGGTGTTATATATGGGTACATGTGTTGTGTAAATTTTGCAGGTTCCTAGACAAGAGTATAAATATTGCTTTAATGATTAAATTGGCCTGCACCACTTACATGTAGTACATTTTTATTCTCTACATTTTCCTTTTTATTTTATTGTTTATATTTTCACATCAGTGATCAAAATCATCTTTATGTCGCTGTTTTCACATACTATTAACAACATTGTAATAAATGAGAAGTCATTGCTTTGTGCATGGTAAACTTTGGATACCCTGATTCATCTCAATGTTAATTTTGTTGTTATTGACATGTTGTATGTTTTTCTTTTTTAGTATCTTGTTGATAGAGTGTCAGGATACATTCATGCTCACACATTGTACAGTGCTGTTAGACCATTTGGTTGTAGGTGAGTGGCCACATGGATTGTAATAGTCATGGTTTGTCCTTTGTATGTAACCATCTACATTTGCACCAAGAAATCACACAATCACATTTCAAAGTTTGGAAACTTTTCAAATTGCCTCTTTTATACTTTTTATGATGGCAGCCTTATTTTCCTCCCAGCTTTTTTGTCAGGGCTTGCCAGACCTCTGCCTTCTTGTGTCATACTTCCCAGTGCTTGTCTTCAAATATTTCCATATCCTGTGTTGAATCTAAATCAATCAATCAATCAACTTTATTTCACGAGGGTAACACGGGACACTACTTCAACTGAGTAACTAGTGGCCCTCAAACTAAATTTGTAAAACAAAGTTAAGTAACAAAATACATGTTGTAAAGAAAAGGAAGTAAAGTGTATGTACCGGACTAACAATAGTAAAAACTATATTACATTTATAAAAATATTCTTACAATGAATATCTACAAACTATAATTACAATAAGAATACAGCTGGGATAGGTTGAGTGAGAGGAAGGTTATGAAATGTTGGATTAGCATAAAACTATGAATAAAATTCAGTTTCAGTTACGCTGAAATGATCAACATCATTGGATCTGGTTAAAAAAATGTCTATAAATAGCCTTTCTAGATGAGGTTACACATGTTACTTTCTTAAGGTTAACGGGCCGAGAGTTCTAGAGCCTGGTTGCGGACACGCTAAAAGTTCTCCCTCCCTCAGATACACGATTATATCTGGGGCAGATGAGGTTTAAGGCACTGTACCACCCACTGCATGTGTGTAAATCTGCATTGCATTTAAGAAGGTCATACATACAGCTGGGGCAGTTTCCTCCCAGATCTCTGATAAATTCCAGGATCCCTCAAAGCAAAAAACCTCTTGGGATTTTCTTATAAAGATTTTTGCACATGTACATAGAACAACCTGCTTTTCTGTTGGTGCGCTGACATACTGTGAACGGCCAGCACTTTTATTTTCTCTTGCAGTGTCCTGTTAAGTTCACATGGAGCTGATGGACCTGAGCTCTTTATGATAGACCCCTCAGGGGTATCATGGGTGAGGGATGTCTCCTTTGTTTTTTAAAAATGGAGGATGTTGTTAAAATTTCCAAACATTCATTATCCAAGTGAATAATAATTGTGTAAAATGTAGTTCAATAAATTTTATATCTGTTTATATTTCAACTGCTCTGTAGCTTTGTTGAAAATTTCTTCATTTTATTACACTATAGCATAAACATGAAAACAAATCACATGACATGTCAACTTCTGTTTCTCTCTTTTTTTTTTTTTTTTCTCTTGCTTTTTAGGGGTTCCATGGTTGTGCTGTTGGGAAAGCAAAGCAAGCTGCAAAAACGGAAATAGAAAAACTCAAGGTCACTTTAACACAGATATTGTCTGGTCCTACCTGTAATTTATTTAAACTTTTAACAATTTTGTGGCTGAACTGAATATCGTTTCAAACTTCAATTCCATTCCACTCTAATCTTTTTCAATTTTTTCTTCCACTAATCCTCTGTATTGTTTGTGTAACCCTTGTGTACTTTCACTATTTTATTTCATTTTATTATTATCCTCTTCTAAATGCTTAATTATGAGTTTTTTCCCTCTGTTTTTGAACAGTAATACATTTATGTGTGGAATTTACCAATTTTGTCTTTGTTAACAGATGAAAGATATGACATGTGAAGAACTAGTGAAAGAAGTTGCCAAAATGTAGGTTGGAAATTGAATTGAATTTTATCTACCAGTATCTAGGTTTGAAAATGCTTCTGTTTTCCATGTGGAATTTTTGACCTTCAAATTGTGCTCAGTTTTTGTTCATTCTTGTGAGTGTATTGTGCCTCCTCGAATACATTCTTTATATAATTGCTTGTCTTGAATATTTGCAGAACTCTTGGTTGAAAAAAGTAGTTGAAATAAGTCCATACCCCACCCCCATCTCAACCAGTATACCTAAGCCCTCCTCTCCATTACATACAGCACTGTCTTTTCACTTTGAAATGGTCACTTGCTTAAGATGATCAAATTTCCACCCGGTTGTCAAACAAAGAAAGTTTTTAAACAACAAACATATGAAATACATATATATATATACAGATATAAAATTTATTGAACTACGTTTTACACAATTATTATTCACTTGGAAAATGAATGTTTGGAAATTTTAACAACATCCTCCATTTTTAAAAAAGAAAGTTTTTGTTTCCCACTACACGCAACACTGTATTTCTGCTTTGAAATGGTCACTTGCCCAAGAGATGATCTAATTTCCGGCCAGTCGTCAAACAAAGAAAGTTTTTGTTTCCTACAACACTTAAAGAGTAGAACAAGAAGGGAATTCTCCAAGTGTACAATTTTTTCATTCTTACTATGATTCAACTCATCACATATGCACTATCAACAGAATATATGTTGTACATGATGAAGTAAAGGACAAAAACTTTGAACTGGAGTTAAGCTGGATAGGAGAAGGTACCCTTTATGATTTCATAGTTGCCATTCCCATAGCTCATTGAATAACAGCTAGCACCATGCACTTTCAACTTAATATGTTTGAGAAATTAGTCCCACAGTAAATCCAGCAAGAAAAGGAAAACCGACGGGACCTCTCAGGTACTGGTTAGGTGCGAACACACATTAAGTTTGACTTGAGTTCTTGTGGCACTAGGACAAATTGGTAGAAAAGTCACTGAAAGTGACAGGGCCGTAAGTCTAACGGTGTAACTTAGCACGGTTTCCTGTAAAGCAAAGGTATTACATCAGCCAATGAGAATTAAGGTAAATTTCAAGAGGAATCAATGAGATGACAAGTTGTTTAGACTAATCACAGAGCAAGGTTCAGGAAGAACTGTCGATAAACTCCCGGATTACTGTCGACACCTAGTGAAAACTGCACCACGTCTATTTATGTCTTTTTTCTTTCAGTTACCAATGGCAAACACGAGTGGGTACCAAAAGATATAGCACAAGCGGCTGAAAAATACGCAAAGGTTGGTCAGTTGTTAATTTTAAGGGAAGGAATAAGACATACGACACAAAATACAGGATGGAAAGTTCTCCTGGATTTCAAGGTTGTCCTCAATTTCTGCTCTTTGTTCATGGCCTGGTTATGTTTTCTTGCAGGAATCACTTGAAGAGGAATCCAGTTCAGAAGATGAAGATTAAGATGCCAAGGGCCCTGAGCCGTTTGGGCAGTCTGTACTGCAGTAAATATATGATTTCCTGGCAACAGAGGACCACTGGTTTCAAGACTTTGATGGGACTTCATTGTTTTATCTGCAGCTTTATGTCAAATTTGATGTTTGTAACATATTTTGTAGTATTTTCAATCCCAGAATAAACGTTTGCATAGCATGAAAAAAATATTTTCTGCTTGGTTTAATTTGTGCGGTGGTGGTGCAACATAAATGTAGTATATCCCGTGCAGAGTAATATCGTAGCCATGTGATCATGTGCATGGCAACCTTACGTTTCCTTTACCTTGCGTGATGGTCTTTTGGCTTGGACCGATAAAGGAGTATATAGTAGTTTGTGGTTTTTCATGGTTGATGTCAACTGTTGAACATGCATGATGCAAATGGTTTGTCTTGAGATTAAAAAAATTCTGAAAACTCAGTTGAGATGTGGGCCATTTAAAACGGATTTTTCCTTTCGTGGCCATTTCCATCATCTCACACTGAAGAGGACTGTGGAGAGGTTGAGAGTGGTGTGTGAAAATAGCATAAAAGGCATTGCAGTAACATGATTCTCTTACAAATTGGCGCTGATATAATAAGCACGAGTATACTTTTGAGCTTGGTCGGTAAATTAAGGCCAAAAGCGGTCGATGGGATTGGGTAGGCCTGCATGCAGTTTCTTGCAGTAAACTTTTAGAATGTGTTGCGTGACAGGAACGGGTGGGGAAACCAGGCCCTCAATGTAAACCGCTCTAGACTGGAACGGGATTAAAGATAATTTTATGCTGACTGATACAAAAGTTGGTGTCAGGGTGGGAGGAAATATTCACTTAAACCATAGTTAACTATGCTTAAACTCAATATTTTTCTTAATTTCTGAAGCTGCCTGGCTTGTTGATGTACAGGATCTGCATCTACAAGATTTTTCTCTAGATCTAAGCCTTCATCAGTGTTCTGTGAGTACCGATCAGATGAAGAAAACGAACATAGCTACACGGAATAACTCTTCAGCCTTCTGTTATCTGTTTTGAAGGTACGCATTGTCTGTATTGAATTTTCCGCAAAAGCCTTTTGATCTTCAGCGAAATAGTTGTTGGTGTACGAAATAAGAAGTCTAGTGCTCAACCTATTTAAATAATGCTAGCCCTGATTTCCGGCAAATCCGATCTCTATCGAACAAAATCGCGCAAATATTCGGTCAAATTTCGAATGCAGACATTCTTTACAAAATTGAATTTTGTTCGTTAAAAGAACTTAACAAACTTTGCCAAACAAACTGCGCTCACTGTATTGTAAAAGGTGTTGCTGAGTACACACACTAATCAATCTTTAGCGTGGTACAGCTGAACCTCCAACTGATCTCTTCAGCTTGTATGTTTGTATTAATTCCCATTGTAGATAATCTACAATGGGAATACAAACATCAAATGTGAACTCTTTCTTTCATATTTCGTCTTATTCGGAGGCATGGTTGCCTGATTTTCTGAATTTTTAGGAATCCTGATCAACTTGATGAAATTGATTGTTTTCCGTGGCAGAGACAGCTTGCAAATTGGAAAACAAAAAACTGCCAAATAATTACTGATAGCCACTTTACCTATTTTAACTTAAAGTGCACCTATACCCAAAAATTTTTTTTCGCTTAACGAAGTAAGCTTATTTTTTGGAGTATTTCTCTGCAAAAATTTCTTAATTTGCTCAAATCTTTAATTTCCTGTGCCCAGTCAAAATACGGAAAATCGGCCGCCATCTTGCCCCACGACCGAGTTTAAAGAGGAATGGCTCTAGCGGGTAATGTGACGTCAAATCGAGAACACGAAAGTCTGCATTTCACACATTTTCACTTGTTTGGGAAGGTTGTCGTCGATACTGTCCGAAATATGCCGACTAGGTGTGTTGCATGAGGAATGTACGAAGCGCGATACCCTCTTGCAAATTTCGCGCGTTGCTACATCCTTCTACAACACACTTAGTTGGCATATTTTCGGACAACATCGACTACAACCTTCCCAAACATGTGAAAATGTGTGAAATGTGGACTTTCGTGTTCTTGATTTGACGTCACATTACCCGCTAGAGCCATTCCTCTTTAAACTCAGTCGTGGGGCAAGATGGCGGCCGATTTTCTGTATTTTGACTGGGCAGAGAAAATTGAAGATTTGAGCAAATAAAAGAATTTTTGCACAGAAATACTTCAAAAAATATGCTTATTTTGTTAAGCGAAAAAAATTTTTGGGTTTAGGTGCACTTTAAGGTTACAAGATACATTCATGAGTAGGTCTCAGAAAATTGCTATTTAAGTGAGTGCTTTGAGTTAAAACTGTATATCATTTTAAAACTATAAACTACAGAATTTGATATTTTACTTGAATTTATTTTTATTTCTGAAATGCAGAGATGGTAATTGAGGAGAAAGAAAAAACTGCTAATATATCTTTAATCTAGTTATATGCTCTGGCATTTTGTTGTTCTGGCAATTGGTGTTTAAGGAGACAATCCGCTCACATTGAACTAAGAAACTATGCTTCTGATTGGTGACTGACATCTTTCAAAAGTTGTAAGCATTTCATGTTCAAGTAAGCATTGGTTATATTGCTGACCTTTGCACTCTTCATCATATCTCAAAAACATTTTGCAAATCTTGCCACAAAATCAGCTTCATGGTAATTTTTCTCTTCTGCTATTGATCTTATTCTGTGCCAATTTTCAAGGGAATTAGTTCAATTTTGCGAGCCTCAAATTTGAAAATGTTTGACCACAATTGGTTTGAAAATCAAAGCAGAGAAAAGCACATCCAAAGTTTTCTTAGACAATTTGTTAACTTTGATGCAAATTTTATTTTTTCACAAACTCTTGCCAGAATTATTGTATTTATTTACTAAAGTAGCAAATTTCTATAGATAGAACTAAAATACTAAAGATAATGTAATTTTTGAAAAACTTTGTCACTGAAAATATCTTGTATCCTTTAATGCTTATTTACATACATATGCGCATGGATAAATTTGAATGGTAGGATCAGGTATTAAATGTCACTGAGTCCAACTGAAGTCCCTTTGCTACCTTAAATTGTTTACAATACCTGACAACTGATCTAAAGGGTAAGAAATTTGAACCTTGCCTGGCTGGGGGGTAGGGAATTTGAACTGGGATTGTCAAGTCTTTCCTGCTAAGTACAAGTGTCCTATCTTTAATTATAGTTCACCACTAAATTTTCTCCGATTCTTATTGGTTTAAATTGATCATGTGACATGGTAGTGTTCATCTGTGGAGAGACACTATCAGCTCATAGTGCCAGTATGCGGAAAATACCCGGATGGATAGTGCCCATCCGCAGAAAATACCCGGACGGATAGTGCCCGTTTGTGGAAAATACCTTGATGGATAGTGCCTGTCCGCAGAAAATACCTGGATGGATAGTACTCATCCGTGAAAAATTTTGAATGGTTTGATGGCCGTGAAGTTAGGTAGATTGGAAAAACAGTGACTTCTCAACTCTAACAGGTAATATACGGTTGCAAATTATTGACATTTTTGACAGGCTGTATGCATGAATGAATATTTCATTGATCTGCATTCATTGGGTTTTGATTGTTTTTAAACTGGCGCGCGGAAGAAAATTTAGTGGTGAACAATAAAGACAATAGAGTGTTTATGTCTCGGAACTATCGGTCTGATAGTTGTCCCTTGGAAATTTGATGTTCTTAAAACTAACTTATTTGCCCTCAACGCTTTGCCTCTCGGGCAAATATTTGTTTTAAGAACATCAAATATCCGCTGGGCAACTATGAGTTGATAGTTCCTAGACAGAAACACTCTATTGTTTAAATATCAATAAGTTTTTGCACAAGCAGGTACTTAAGAGTAACAGGGGGGTACATTTAGTGAAGGCCCGAAAGCCTTTTAGGGGGGTCCGGAGGCATGCTCCCCCGGAAAAGTTTGAAGTTTTAGACTCGCACAGATGCATTCAAGTCTTTTTTTGTTGCTTTGTTGTTTCATGTTTTTGCTCCCAAGTCAACTAATTTAAACAAATTTGAAGAGAATTATGTGACAATAAAGTAGTCACGGTCAACTGTTTCTATTGAGGTGCTACTTTTAACACTTAACACTTTCACAACTGGTATCTTTAAAATTGTCTAAGTTTAATGTAGTTTTAGCTCAGGGTTAATCCTTAAATCAAAAAAAAAAATTAATCTATTTCATAGAGAAACATGGTTATATTTTATAATTAGTCGCTAGTTTAAATGCTTTCGTCGTAGGAGCGGTTCTAAGTGAGTTTGGTAACGAGTTCCAGAGTTTACTAGTCTCCCTCGCAACCGTTTTTTTGTGGATGTCACGCAACGCTCCCCCAAAAGAACGGCTGCTGACAACCAAACTACATTCCTTTGTCCGAATTGGCCAATCACAGCTCGGGTTCCATTTTCAGGAACCTTTTCGCGCCAGACTCACCTTTTGAGACTCGTCCAATCAGATATCGTTTTCTATCGCGATCCTCATGTGGAAAACACAAGACAAATGGCGGTGCTTGAAGGAGCTTTTCGCAAAGCGTCGTCAAAGTTCAAAATTTTCGAGCTTAATGCTCACCAGAAGCTTGCAATTAAAAAAGTTTTAGTCGAAGAAGATGTTTTTGTTAAGTTGCCTACAGGATCCGGGAAATCGTTAATATATCAAGCACTCCCGCTCGTGTTTGACCATGTTACTGATGAAAGTGGTCATATTATTGTTATTGTTGTTGCGTTGTACCAACGTGCGGAAACACTCGATAATTCGGGCCGATTTCCTGTACCGGTGATAAGAAGCCGCGAACATAACCAATCGGGTTCGCTCCAGCTAGCAGCGGACTGGCAAATGAAAAAGTACAAGTAGTGTAGGAGACGTTGGCTGACCTAAATTGCAGTGTTCTCGAAGCTTCGCCCGGTTTGTTGAGGGCAAGCACGCGCTTTTTTCCTCCTGATCTCCATCTGTAGGTCGAAGCAAGCGTTTAGCCCTTGGCCTAGATTGAAAGGCGTCTTGTATTTCCTTTTGATTATTGATGTAATTTACTGTTTCTTATATATTCTGACTTTTATAATCTGTGGTAACCTCTTGAAATAGTGCGAATAAAGAGTTTCAGTTCAGTTTTTAGCTTCTTCTACTTTCTCAGTTGCTTGCTGAAACTTTAACAACCGCTCAAACAATCTAGCGTTCGTGTCGGTGGCGTAGCAGTTGACGTCTATGTTAAGCGTAGATTCTATAATTTCAACCAAATTGTGAGAAGTTTTCCCAAAAATATATACTCTATCTTTACCAGGGCACAACGATGAACATGTGAAACATTTCGAGCTCTCATCGACAAATTTCTTCAGTGTTTCTCCCGACATGATAGCTAGATCATCTGCCACATTCACATTTTCGCGTGAAACCTTACGTCATTCAGATTTTCTGGTATGTGATTGGTCTGTTCAATAGACCGCGACCAAACCGCAAGGACAATGAGAAATGAATGCAGTTCGGTTGTCAGCAGCCGTTCTTTTGGGGGAGCGTTGCGTGACATCCAAAAAAAAAAGACGGCTGCGAGGGAGACTAAGAGTTTACAGGCTGATAACGGAAAGAATGTAAGCCATAGTTTGTAGTATTAACCCTGGGGACATTGAAAAGACGTTGGCCACGTAGGTTTTAAGAAATATCTCTTTCATTGAGTAGATTCTTAATATATGCAGGGGTGTTACCATTAAGGGCTTGATAAGTAAGAGTCAACATATCATGTATTCTGCGGTCTTGTAAACAGGGCTGATTAATGTAATCCAATAATCTATCATAAGTGTTGTGAAAGTCATTAAAGACAAAACGGAGACATCTCTCATTAATTTTTTCCAGTTTATCAGAATTCTTTTTGCCGCAATGATTCCAGATGATAGAACAATAATTAAGATGTGATAAAATAAATGCTGCATAGAGACGTTTCTTAGCACCAGTTGGTATTAGACGTTTATGTCGTTTAAGCACTTGGAGTTGATTACTGACTTTACAAACTAATTCCAATACATGCTCATGAAAATTAAGTACATTATCAAATCGTTAGACCCAGGAGTTTCATGGAGGAACATAACTGCAGGTTCCTGCTATCAAGTTGTAATGGAAGATCTTCCCTATTGGATCCAACCCACATCGAGAGACATTTGTCGACGTTAAGACTCATGCCATTAGACTGAAACCACTCAGAGGCAGATTGAAGATCAGTCTGCATTGAATGTTGAATCGTGACAGGATCTCGGCCACGAGTAAAAAGTTGTGTATCATCAGCATAACTGTCTTATATCACTTATATCAGTCTGAAGCCACTTAATTTACGACTTGATTTTCAAGACTTTCAAGAGCCGAGCCTTTTTTACCTCTTTTGTTTTGACACTGGCGTGAAATGTGCAAACAACGATTGCCTTTTGGCCGCCATTTGTATTCACACTCTGTCCCAGTTCCCGTCGATTTCAGCTGAGTGCTTGCTCATTTTTTTTGACGTAGGTTCCGAAGCGGTGTCTATTACATGTTTTGCAGACTCTGCTTCGACTTTCACGGGCCAGAAGGCTTGGAAGATGCCAGAATGTCTTTCATTTTTCATTTCCTTTTGTTTGCCTATAAAATAAAACCTATTTTGCGAAACTTTTTGGCAAGAATTCGAAGCTGAGATGAAATTTTCTGGCCTTACTTGACGTTCGTGTGAAGGCTCCAAGCGGGTAATTGGCCCGTACAAGCGGGTAGATCTACCCGCCACCCGGCTACTATTGAAACCCCTGAATATGAAGGGAGAACTCGACACTATCTGTAGCCCACTAGCCACAGACTAGTAGAAATTCAGTTTTGGCTACTGGTTATCGATTTCCACTAGCCAGTTTGGCTAGTAAACAAATTAACTGAAATTGACCGAAATAATCTTTCTCTTCTCAAGGAAGACAAACTCAACTACTTTTCCCGGAATTTCATTCTCGGCGTATCATGTTACGGGGCACGTATGCAAATTTATGTCCGATTACTTTTAGTTCTGTAGTACGTAAACGGGTGGCTGAACATGTTATTATGTTGAAAGAAATATTTGACCGACAAGAAAGCATTTTCGTTTTGTTACGAAATTACTTGAACAAAACACGAGCCAGCACTTTTCTAGGAGATAGATTTCATGGTTTGGGCCATGATCCTATTCTTCGTGAAGCAGCAACTTTAACAGACTGCCACGCGTGGCCAATAAACAACCGACAACAGATGCTTATTTATGGCGAGGATGCTATTCAGGTTCTGTCAGAGCACTTTGAAGCCCTGCTAAACCAAGACCACTTCAACTTGCGGTCCTGCCTTGATGAATGGATGGAGCTCAAAGTTCATTTGCAGAGAGCGAGAGGAGAGCTTTACTACAACAACAACAACAACTTCTGGAAGAGCAAGTTTCAGATGCGAGGCCAGTACCCCAACTTATTGCTGGTCATTAAGGTCTGCCTTGTTATACCCATCCAAATTGCTTGTTGTGAAAGAGGCAACTCCAGTCTGAAGAGAGTTGTGTGACTTCAGGTCAACCCTTGATGTTGGGACTGTTGAAGTCCTTATGAGATTCTCTCTTAATGGACCAAACCCATCAGAGTATCACTTTTCTTTAGCTTTTACAAGATGGCTTGACTCTGGCGAGAGGGCCAAGCGGCCAACTTTCATGGACAAATTTCATCACTAATTTCTTGCCATATGGACAATGGAATATCAGTATCAACTAGATTAATCATGTGACATCTCATATTTAATACTGTTGTTGTTATTCTATTGGAACTGGTTTAAAGGTGGCATCTGGACAATCGAATCTCTGAACCTTTATTGTAGCCTAACAGATTTCTCTCTGGTAACAAAACATCTTTAAAACCGTGTTGAATTTCACAAAATAGTTGATTTGCCTTTTGAAGTGGTTTAGGTAAAGTGTAATTACTGGTACCAATATTGTGTATGAAAGGGTGTTATTTGCATTGTGCTTTCAATTCTTGCTAGTAATTCTGCTGTTATTGGACCTAGCAAACATGAAAGCTTGGCTAGTAAAAAAAAATTTGGCTAGTAACATCTAAGTTGTCACTAGCCACTTGGCTAGTAAGTTTAAAAGTTAGTGTTGAGCCCTGGAAGGTGTTAAATGGTAAATAGTTCACTTCCTTTAGCGGATGGCTCAGAACAGAAAAGGTCTTCTATGTCTAGGTTTTAAGCTTGGGTTATGTGTGGAAAGTCACAGTCACAGATTTTCACAGATTTTGCCTCTAACAAAAAAATCGGGTGGGGCATTTGATCACAAGTTTTCCCGGGAGGGAGGGGTAGGAAAAGTTAAAATGTCTAAGTGGTTTTTGCCAGTTTGGGGGGATGGGGCAAGTATTGAATCTTAAAATTGAAAGAAAGGTTATAATCATGGAACTAAACATGTATTGGCATATAACAACCATTGAAGGCATTGTTGATAGCTGCGTTTGGTGCATACATTAATCCAGGTATTGGTTCTCTGATTTATGCCTCAAAATATTAATTTGAGTTGTTTCTGACCACAGATATACAGTTGTTTGAAATCAGCCAGCCAAATGATGACTGCTTTCTGGCTTCAGTTTTGTTAAAAATGATTGTTTTGATATGGTAAGTCTTGCTTTGGAGCATATTAATGCTTCATGTCCTGCAAAATGTGTACTGCAGATGTTCTTAAAATTAGCAATTTCAAGAAGCTACATACTCTGACCCACGTAATAATTGATGTTCAGTATTTATTTTTTTGCAGACCCTCTGTCAAATTTGTGCCATACATATGAATTCTGCATACTGATAACCCAAGGGTTCAAACTGAAGATGGTGATGACAATTGAAGAAAGGAGATGGCTCGTGGTTGGAATTGTTATGAACAAAGTGGCAGCTCCAGTCTTACGAGATTACATTAAACAAGGAATGGACACTCATTACACAAACCTGGACACCTACTGCAGCCGCCTGGCCCCACCCTGTACCCTAACAACTCTGACTTACCATCAGGTCAAAGCTCATCCCAACCTTAGAACACTGAAGTTTCAGAATATTAATAAAAATATTCATTTACATGGCAAATCCCTATACAATCATAGGGTAAATGATCCAGTTGACCTGGCCAAGCTGTATTTGCCAGAGTATCTTGCACAGTTTTCAGCCTTTGATGAGTCACTGGACATAAGTGCCATACTTCGCCTGTTAGGGTTTAGTAATCCTACACCCATCTTTTCCCCTCCAAATCCATTTATTCTCATTCAGTCCTCGGCAGATGATGTCAGGAACAATGTCAGGAACAAATGGGGCCATTGCAATTTCAGTGACTGGACTGAAGCTTTTTTTAAAGATTGTTTCGTCAAGCTGGAGACATTGGTGAGAAGTCTGGGATTGACTGGTGGAAAGGAGAAGACCGTTTTAGATGAATTTTCAGATTGGCAAACCAAAGGTATAGAGACATTTGTTGCTGTCAAGTGGGAACATACTTAAACATGCATTTTAACTTCAACAACTGATTGTATTTATTTTAGTTGTCTGGCTATCAAATTGGAGCTTGATGTGAAAGGACCATTTTGCGTCCCATGCCTATACTTTAAGTTTGGAGTAGTTTTGACAACCTATTTATCGTTCTTTATCGAAGTACCCCTCATCGTAGCAGTTCTTTGGGTTGGTATGCAATGTCCCCTTTAAAGAAGAAGGGGTAGCGTTTCATGACATTCCACAGAACCACTGGTATCAAACTTCTTTTTTGTTTTTTGTTGTTTGTAGGTTGCCAGCTGTCTATGGGTCATGCTGTCGATCAACAGCTTCTCTCTCTGGTTCAGCAGGACGTTAAAGATCTCAGGGCAAACTTCGTGAAAACTCAGGCAGAACTATCAGCCTTACAAGAATTAGTGGATCAGCAGAGAACAGAACAACTCGAAGTGCAAGATAGCATTTCCCATCTCCGTGTTGAACACGCTGCAACGCAAGTTAACTTGCGAGAACACGAGGAACAGATAGGAGAAATGAAGAAATGGATAGAACAGCAAATCAAAGAGGGCAAAGAAATTCTAGAAAAACTTTATGCTGCTGAGAAAGCCTTTGAGGAGGAAATTCGTATGCGCTTACAACAAGCAGAAACACGGCTCGCAGAGTCAGATGTCAAAGTGAAACAACTGCAGGGAGGTCTGGCCGAGACAGATGAGAAAGTGGAACAACTGCAGGAAGGTCTAGCAGAGACAGATGGGAAAGTGGAACAACTGGGAGAAGGACTTATGAAAGTGGAACAACTGCAGGAAGGTCTGGCCAAGACAGATGTGAAAGTGGAACAACTGGGAGAAGAACTTATGAAAGTGGAACAACTGCAGGGAGGTCTGGCCAAGACAGATGTGAAAGTGGAACAACTGCAGGAAGGTCTGGCCGAGACAGATGAGAAAGTGGAACAACTGGGAGAAGAACTTATGAAAGTGGAACAACGGCAGGGAGGTCTTTGTGACAAAGTCAAAGAACTGGAACTGGTTGTGGGAGATCAAAGAATGAAGCCGAATGTCGTGGGTTAGTTAAAGTTGCTTGTAAGAACAAGCTTCTATTCTTCATTATTGATAACTACCATGACCTGGTCGAACTTTTTATTTCAATTTTATTTGGAAACGGAATTTTGACACACATATGTTTTCAAATTAACACTGCTCCGGAATAGATGAAAATGAAATTACAGTTTTTCAGAGCGATTTTACTTAAATAAATTAAATTGAAAAGGTGTTTGCGTATCTGAAAGTGAATCACTGCCGGGTCCAAACGTCTGGTTAATGCAAATGTGATAACCCGGATTGTCTTTTGTTTTTGTTACCAGAGTGCCGTTCTGTGGGACGTTTTGATGTGGAAACCTGTCGCAGTAAACTCGCAGAACATTACAGGAGAACCGCCACGGTACCCACCTCCGTCTGGTCTAGAAAATGTCCCGTGGACATGCAGCAGATTTATACTCGACTGACGTGGGTGAAACAGGAGCAAACACCAGAAGGGTTATCAAAGCCTGAACTGAATCACTACACTGAAGTATTCGATGAAAACGAGAAAGGATATGTATCCAATAGGATACTTGTGCAAGGGGAGACAGGTATAGGAAAGACAACGTTTGTGAAGAAAATGGGTTTGGACTGGGCTGAACTTGTGGACGAAAGAACGATTGACAAACAATGTCAAGATGCGGGGACCAGTTGTGAAGCTGAAGAAAGTGTGTCTGAAGATTTTAAAGCCGAACCGCCAAAGGAAGAGGTCATCAAAGTGAGTGTAAATGGAACAAACGCACTGAAGAGATTTGAGCTCGTTCTCGTCATTAATCTGAAAGAGGTATCCAAATACTCAGGTCTTCGGGATGTCATTTGTCACTGTAATATTTTTCCAGAGGAAGACACAGCGATGGCAGAACAGCTTCTAGATTATATCACCAACAATCAAGAAAAAGTCTTGCTTGTGTTTGATGGCTACGACGAATATCGCTGTGGAATGAACTCTGAAATTTACGAAATATTCAGAGGCAAGAAACTGAGAAACTGTTGTGTGTTGATAACAACCCGAACTTCCAAAGCTGACGATCTACTCGGTGAGTTCAAAGTCGTTCACGCTGAGATCACCGGTTTTAGTTTTGAAGAGAGAATGACCTTTATGTGCAAAATGCTTGGCGGCGAAACAGAAGCACGGGAGCTAGTTCAGCACCTATGTGATGAAGAGCTGTTTGGCCTAGCGCGAGTCCCACTACTACTTCTTTTTTTTTGCACGTTGTGGAAAAAAGGAAAGTCGAATAGCTTTCCAGAAACCAAAACGAAGTTGTATTATGGAATCGTGCAGTACGTTTTGGATCACAGTCAAAGAAAGGGTTTCCCCGCTCGCTTTCACAAGTTAGACAAGTACAAGGACATTTTGGTTGAAATCGGAAAGGTGGCTCTAGAATGTCTTTTAAAGGACGATCACGTTTTCGAATTTGATCAACTTTCCGTATCCATCCTTTGTGAAGAAAGCGTCTTCATTGGTTTACTTCAAGTTACTGAGTTCTCAGAAAGTCTTCGACCCGCAGGGATGGTATCGTTTATTCACAAGAGCATCCAAGAGTTCTTAGCAGCGTGGTATATTACCTACAAATGTGTTCCCGAGGGAGATCTCGGTGAAATCAGAGACAAAGCTCGTACATTGAAAGATTGTCGATCGCTGGAGAATGTATTTCAGTTCATTTGCGGTCTGTCTGACGTTGGAGCAGTGAAGGTTTTTCAACACCTGGCATCTGTTAGAATCGCAAATTCTACACTGGATTTATCAAAAACACTCGCAGATATTACAAATGAGAGAAATTTAACACTATCTTGCGTAACTTACAATCACACAGTCTTGAGTGAATTAGTATGCAAATCCTTTCAAGAAGTTGAATCAAAACCTCAGCTGCTAAATCATTTTTTCGATTGTACTGGAAGAATTGTCCTGGTCACCAGGCAACTTACTGAACTTTTGAAAAAAATGAAGTTGAAACATTCGACTAAGCCTTTACAATCAGATGTTGTGTTCCTCGCTCTAAACAACGACTGGACGAAGTGCCAAATTCTGCAAGAGTTGGCAAAGTGTCTGGAATGCTTGCAGATTCCTCTGAAAACATCTGAGACTTCCACACTGGAAGAGTTCTTAGTACACTTCCAAAAAGAAGGTGAACCTTATTCGCAAATTCCTCTTAACACATCTAACACTTGCAAAGTGGTGGAGTTCTCCCAAAGAAAAGTTGAAGCTGGGAATTGCCATTGCAATTTCACTTCCATCCTACATTTTTGTAATGATCAGTTTCAGTTCAACGTGACAAGTTTTAAGCTGTGTTGTCCTGGCCATATAAGTCTCTTCACGGCCACTGATTCAACGTACAAATATTTGAATAGCATTACATTTGAGTACCTCCACGATCCTATCTGTGATATTTTGGAGTCGGTACCAAGTCCTAACAAATGTACTTTAACTATTCGCAATACTTGTGGTTCTCACCTTTCCCTCGCATCAGCGAGAAAAATTGGCAATTTAATCCCAAGATTTAGCAGTAACGCTCGTCTCAACCTGGGCTTCTCTAACAGCTCTGCTGCAAAAGTAGAGGCGTTAGTTACCGGTGTCACCCTAAAACTCCTCGAGGGACTGTTACTTGTACTTACACCACCAGACGCTGCAACGCTAGGTCGGTTACTCCCCGAAATGTCGGCCTTGGAAAATCTCTGGCTTGTAGGAACACATGGAAGTGTTTGGTCAGATGAGGAAATGGAGACACTGTTTGGCGGATTTAACAAAAGATTGCCTTTGCGCCAACTTTGTCTCAGTCATTTTAGCGTGACAGTTTCTCTTTATCCACTTATTAAAATTTTACACTTCTTTCCCAATATGCAGTGTTTAAGACTTGTCGACATCAATTTGAATGGACAGGACTTGTGTCAGTTACTCAGAAGCCTTGAATTCATTCCCTCTTTGGAAGAACTCACTGTTGAAGGCAAACGACAGCGTTACCCAGATTTATGCTTAGCGTCATGCAAAGAGGAAGTTTATAAACAAGATGGCTTCATTCACAGCGCATTGAAGAGCCTAGTACTGAGCGAAATAGAACTGACTCCAGCAGCAGCCGTCGTGCTCGGCCGACTGATTCCTGAAATGCCATCCCTAGAGAAACTCGCGTTTACTTGGGGAACTGAAAATATCAGAGGTCTCTTTTCTGGAATGTCTTCAGGGCGACTCCAATCAACCAGAAAAGATGGAAGTATTTTGGAAGCTGGGCAAGTGGAGGCACTGTTTGCTGGAGTTAATAAGCCTTTGCCTTTGCGACTCCTTACTTTTGGCGGCTTCACCGTGAAGGGCTGTCTTGCTCCATTAGCTGAAAGTTTTCAATTTTTTCCACATTTACAAACCGCAGAATTAAATTTTGACTTTGTTATTGATGACAATTATTTCCCCAGTTTTTTGGAGAGGTTGAAGTACATTTCTCACTTACTAAGGGTACAGTGTGAAGCAGTGACCAACGTAGGTTCTGCTGAAGAGGTAAACACAGTGGGTCGTTTGAAACTGCAACATGGTTATCTTTGCCTGTATGACATCACCCTGACTCCTCGGGCGGCCTCGGCGCTCGGTCGTTTGCTTCCTGAACTTACGACCCTGCAACAGTTTGTGTTTACCGCGAAGGATGGAAACGCTTTGGAAGGCAAAAATATAGAAGCCCTTTTTGGCCAATGTCGCAAAGAGTTACCTCTTCGTGAGCTTATTTTAAAGGGAATAATTCTAACTCCAAAAACAGCAGCAGCGCTAGGCCGGCAACTTCCTGGATTGTCTTCCCTCGTAAAGTTAGAGTTCTGTGGAGTTAATGGAAGCGTTCTCTCGGCCAAGGAAATGGAGGCGCTGTTCGGTGGACTTAACAAAACATTGCCTTTGGTGGAGCTTTCTTTAAGATGTTTCTTCGTGACTGGCTGTCTTGCTGCAATCAGCAAATGTTTACGCTTCCTTCCTGATTTACAGCATTTGACCATAGACGAGGTGACCGTGGATGAACATAACGTCTTCCACTTGCTCTCCGGAATGAAAAATGTTCCAAAATTAAAGAATTTGAGGGTGGAGGGGAAATCACTGAAGTGTTCAGATTTGTGTTCAGAAAAATTAACCACAGACGTTGGTTTCTCTCTAGACGCTCTCCATTCATTGTTCCTTCATGGAGTAAGCCTGACTCCAGAAGCAGCTGCGGCGCTCGGAAAATTACTCCCAGAATTATCATCATTAGAATTTCTTGCACTGAGGGGAATAGATGGAACTTTCATGGAAAAAGTGGAAATAGACTCCCTTTTCGGTAGAAGTAACCAGACTTTCCCTTCGGAGTGGCTTGAAATCAGTGGCTTCCACCTTAGAAGTTGCCTAGCACCACTCACTGGTCACCTTTGTTGTATCCCCGATTCGACAACGCTAAAGCTTGACATTTACATAAGTAACAGTGACTTTGATCTATGTGGATTTCTTGACACTGATTTACTTCTTTCGAGTTGTATTGCTGGTTTGCGTTCATTGAGGGTTTCGTGTAACGCATTGAATCCTACAGTCTGTAATGAAAAGGTCAGCGCGATGTCTCGTTTGAACCTGGACAACCGTCGCGATTTAACACTGCTTGACATCAACCTGACTCCAGCAGTAGCCTCAGCGATCGGTCGGGCCCTTTCAAATATGTCGTCTCTGAATGACCTCGTTCTAGTAACAAGAGAAGAAACGGGTTTGAATGGTAAGGAAGTTGACGCGTTGTTTGGCGGCTTTCAGGAAACTTTGCCCTTGCAAAGTCTTACTTTCAGAGGCTTTAGGGTGAGAGGTTGCCTGGCTCCTCTGGCTAAAAGTTTTCTATCCTTTCCCAACTTACACTTCGTGGATCTTGACGTTGCCTTCAACTCAGGAGATCTACAAAATTTGTGTGGCTTTTTGAAGAGTTTAAGTTTCATGAAGTTTTTTAACTCATTGAGTGTCCAGTGTGAAGTAATGGCCTGTCCAAATGGAACGGATGAAATGATTACGGTGGGGCATTTAACAGCAGATGATCGGGAGATGTCATTGAGTGGAATTACCTTGACTCCTGCAGTAGCGGCGGCCCTTGGTGAGTCACTTAGTGAAATGTCGTCCTTAAAAACCCTCTGGTTGACTGGAGGGGATGGGTGCATCTTGAACGCTGAGGATATAGAGGCACTGTGGGTTGGTGTAAAGGAAACTTCGCCTCTACAACATTTTAAACTTAGTGGTTTCCGTGTGAGAGGTTTTCCTTCTCCACTCGCTAAGAGTTTAAGTTTCTTCACCGATTTGCGCCATGTCACTCTCAACGTTTCCTTCAAATCAGATGATGTACAGAATGTTTGTGGCTTTCTGGAGTGCTTAGGTTTTGTGAAAAATCCCAACCCTTTAAGTGTACAGTGTGAAGCAGTGGCCGGTCTGGATGGTGCGGATGAAGCAAACGCAGTGGGTCGTTTAACTACGTCGTGGGGTGAGTTTCCAAAAATCTCTTTGAGTGGAATTACTCTGACTCCAGCAGCGGCGGCGGCGCTTGGTCAGTCACTTGGTCGAATGTCGTCCTTACGATTCCTTAAGTTTACTGGAGGGCACGGGTGCATCATTAACGCTAAAGAAATAGAGGCACTTTTCGGTGGTTTCCAAGAAACCTCACCTTTACAGCATCTTTCTTTCAGCGGTTTCCGCGCAAGAGGTTTCCTTGCTCCTCTCTCTGAACGTTTTAGCTTCTTTCCCGATTTTCACATTGAGTTTCTTGATGTTGCCTTTAGCTTAGACGACGAACAGAATGTTTGTGGTTTTTTTAAGAGCTTACGATTTATGGGAAGGTTTACCTCTTTGTGTGTAAAGTGTGAAGAAGTGGCTAGTCTTGACCGTAGGAGTGAAGTAACCATAAAGGATTGTTTACCGCTAGTTTGTCGAGCAATATCTTTGAAGGGAATTACCTTGACTTCGGAAGCAGCAGCGGCGCTTGGTCGGTCACTTTGTGAAATGTCGTCCTTAGAATTCCTCACGTTGACTGGAGGGAACGGGTGCATCATGAACACTGAGGACATTGAGACGTTGTTCGGAGGTTTTCAGGAAACTCTGCATTTGTACAGTCTGACTTTCAGTGGTTTCAGGTTTAGAGGTTGTCTTACTCTTCTTACCAGAGGTCTTAACTACTTTATCGATTCTCAAATTGAGAATCTTTATATTTCCTTCTGCTTAGATGATCCACAGAATGTTTGTGGTTTTCTGGAAAGGTTACGATTTATGAAATCTTTCACCTCTTTGAGTATACAGTGTGAAGCTGTTGCGTGTTCTTATATTACTGTTAAAAAATACCCAGTTGCTGATTGGACAAAGAAGTTTTCACGAAAATTTGAAGTATCCCTGAGCGGAATTACCCTGACTCCATCAATAGCGGCGTCCCTCGGTCAGTCACTTTGTGAAATGTCGTCCTTGGAAACCCTGAAGTTGACTGGGAGGGATGGGTGCATTTTGGACAGTGAGCAAATAGAGGCTTTGTTCAGCGGTTTTCAGGAAACCCAGCCTTTGAGCAATCTCACTTTTTGTGGTTTCTTCTTGAGAGGTTGTCTCGCTCCTCTCGCTAAAAGTTTTCGTTTCTTTCCCGATTTGGACTCTGCGAGTCTTCTCCTTTACTTCAACTCAGGTGATCTGCAGATTGTGATTGGTTTTTTGGAAAACTTCAGATTTATGAAATGTTTTAACGCTTTGCGGATACAGTGTAAAGAAATAGCCTGTCCTGATGGTACGGATGAAGAAAACGCAGTGAGTTGTCTAGCATCGCCGGATTTCTCTCGAGAAATACTTTTGAGTGGAATTACCTTGACTCCAGTAGCAGCAGTGCTCGGTCGATCACTTCGTGAAATGTCGTTCTTAGAAGGCCTTTCTGTGACTGGAGGAGATGGGTGCGCCTTGAACGCTGTGGAAGTAGAGGCACTGTTTAGTGGATTAAACAAAGCGATGTCATTGAGCGAGCTTGAACTTAGTGCTTTTAATGTTCAAGGTCATCTTGCTTCTTTCACCAGCAGCTTGAAATTCTTCCCGGACTTGACTTGGTTATCACTTTCCATGTTAAATATGGGTGAATACGACTTGAAAAGTCTGCTCGAGAGCTTCGAATTTATCCCTTCGTTAAAAGTACTGGTGTTGTCACACAATCCACTGGATCAAGCAGTAAAATCTATCGTTCCTCACCTCGGCAAATTGTCAAAACTGTACTTCATAGACTTACGCCAAACAGCTTCTACGGAAGATTTAATGGACGTTCGAGAAACAATTCAACGGTTGCGACCTCAACTCAAAGTTTGCATCCGCTAAGAAGAAACAGAAAGATGCAGCGTATGTTGAACATACTCAAGGAAACGTATGATGCACGATCCTCGCAGTAGATAGCGCTATTTAAGCAATAGCGAAAAGCAGACCTGAAAAAAATCAGGCCTGTACGGGACTCGAACCACTGACCTCTGCGATACTAGTGCAACGCTCAACCAATTGAGCTAACAAGCCAACTGGGAGCAGGCCGTTAAGTTGTCATTGTATCTGATACTCAAGGAAGTCGGTTTGGTCTGAGGGTCTTACTCTTAAATGAAACTATTCCATGCCTGACTCAGCTTGGTCGCCATCCTCAGGGCTATGGGTCGGGCACCGTGAATGTGGACACGAGCTCTTTCCATCTTGGTCTTTCGGATGCAATGGTTGTGCTAAAGGGAAGCCACCTCCTGGTCCACTATCTGATACGTTCTATTCCAAGCACATCTTTTAAAATCCAAACAGATGAGAACTGACTCAGCACAGAATGGATAAGAACTTTCAACAACCTTAATTTTTCGGAATGAGGTTTTGTAACGAAATTAGGTTTTATCTACTTGAGATTAGATGAGTCATTTTCACACGAAAGGCTTCGGCTCTATACTTTTGTCTGAATGAAAATAATTTGTGGATACTGGTGGAAAGGTTACAACGACGGATCCAACGCTACAACAAAATTTTTTTAAAACTATGGATCCAAAGTTATTATTATGAACTCTGAATCCGCAGTTACAACTTTTACACCGTTATCCACACTTTTTTTTCGCATTTCGAAAAGCACTTACAGGCCACCATACTTTAAAAAAAAGTCGCCGAGAGTTTTTGTGAATTGCTAAGTTTGTTGAGAGGGCGAAAGCACCATAGCCAGTTCTCTGAAATGAATGCATTGTAGATTTGATTTGGTTAAGTTCATCTAAAACAAAACTGAAAAGAAGCAAAAAACTATCACTAGAAGAGGAGAGAAGGTCCTTATCCATATTTTTTCTTTAAAAGAAAGAACAAAAAAAAAACTTTGAAATTTACTTGTAAATTGTAGGAATGAATTTTATTTTAATTTCTTACATTTGTACTACATTGTGATAAAAGAGTTACTAGCTTCGGCCACCTAAATGTCTTCACATTCAAACGAAGGTTTTCTTTATTACATGTTACAATAATTAAAACTAAAAGCCTCAGGCTATGCAAACACTTAAAAAATCGTAGACAGAGTGTTCCTTTAGTAATTGATTCCAGCACACACTCGCTTGATTGCAGATACAATTCTGTTGAGATAAAATCACGGCAAATGTTAAGAGTAAGTCACCAGAATGATGTGTATTTTAAGATTAAAAAAAAGCAAGAAAGCAATAAGAAGGAACCCAAGGCTCTCTTTGCACTGATTTGATTGTTGCTGTTAAATTCCAAGACGGAGACGTTGCATTTCCATTTTGTTTTCGAAGTAAGGCTTCCTTTCGTCTCGTTTCGTTTCGTTACAATTTGTTTTGATTTTATTTTTCCCCAAGTTTGATCCCATAGGTGGGGCGCTCAAACTCCAGAAACGTTTTTCTGTTCTTTCTCAGTTTTGTTTTTGTTTTGGTTGGTGCTATTGCAGCAGCAACTGTCACGCAATGAATGAGGATGAGGCTAACAAAAAGAGATTTATTGCAACGTGCCATTAAAGTAATGAAATATATTACGACTGTTGTTGAGGAAAGGGGGGAGGCAAGGGACCCCGAGTTACCTCTCCACTACCGTTTGTGGCTATGATAACGAGAAATCCCCTGCCCCTAACGTCCCCTAACGTCCCCCAACTCAGTCCCCGGTGGGAAGATTTTTTTTTTTTTTTCCTCCCATGATTTTACAGGTTTCTACCCTGGAAATGCTATTACTTTGTTGGAAACTAAAGATAAATTGAAAATAAAAATAGCGTTATAACTATTAACAAGAAATTGAAAGCAGGTGCATATGACCAGACTCACATTTCCGCTGGAATGTGTTCCTCGCGCGAGTTAGAGAGAGCTACACGTGACGCAGGGCGTGGTCAATCTGAGAAATTCAAAAACAGAATGAAGAGTATAAGAGGAGGCTAAGAAGGCCTTTTGCGGGCATGAGCTCTCGGATTCTCTTTCCTATTCCTTTTTTTTTCTCATTTGCAACTAGTAGTGTTTTCTTAGGTGGAGGCAGTGTTTGAATGGTACTTTGTCGATCAGTAAGCAAACCAAAGCCGTAAATTCCTCACAAGGGATGCTTCTTCCCGGGATAAATTTGAGGAGCAGTTGGGTTTCTAGCATCTCAAATTAACTGTTTCTGTTTTTCGTAAAAAAATTAAAGGTATTTCTTAGATTATCAATTAAAAAAATGTCGGGCAATGACGAACTTATATCACAATTTACTCTTTTTCTTGTTTAAGAATTATGACAATACTTTTGGGAAATCCTCAAGAGAAGAAGTATTAAGTTGTAAGTTCCAGTCTATTTGCTTTTTTTTAAGCTGGTAAGTTTCATAAGTGTCATTTAGCACTCGCTGTCATTGTGACAGTCATGTGCCTTCAAATAGAGTTTAGGAAACTTTCTGAGAGTATTTGAACACCTCTGCCCAGGAGAAGGGGAGAAGAGGAGTTTGGGGGGTGGGGGTGGGGGTGTTGGGTTGTCATTACCTGTCCCAGGCTGTAACAGGTCTTTGAGAAAGTTTTGACAGCCTGCTTATAGCATTCAAAATCTTCCGTACTCGAACGAGTCTTCAGGACCCAAGTCTTCTGCTCCTCAGAGGTGGTACATCGCTGCACAATTGACTCCATTGTTCTGCTGACACCTTCATTGCGCTGTTTTTTTTTTTAAAAAAGACAAACAAAACGGACAATTTAAAGTTCATGGTTTAATGAAGGCTCTTTCACAATCAAAAAAATTTTTCTCGGATGGTTCTCGATTTCAATTTTAAATTTAGCAAATCAAACCCGAATAAGATCATTTCATTTCGTTGAAACTGTCCACTGTTGCTAGTCTACGTTCCATTCTAATTGCAGTGGGAGAGCTGGATCAAGAGATAAAGTGACGTGATATGGTCATAAGTTGAACCGTTCTTAATGTGCGGAGCCAGATCTATTTGGATGAGAAACACGAGAATTTTTGCGTTTGGGAGTAGCACCGCTGTTCTGCCCACAAAACTAAAAAGTTTTACACTTTGACATTAAACCTTCTCTGTCAATTCTAATCTTTCAGTGCGACCCGATAATAGGCCTCTACATAGGACTAATTTTTCTTTACAACAGAGTTAAGTGGACGATGGGGCTGATGGCACGGGTCGTTTAAAGATTTCAAGAAAATAGAACAGGTTGATACCCGTGCACCCGTGCAAACAGTTCAGTCTTCTCCGAAAAAAAATCTGAAACAATTTTGGATTTCATAAGGCCGGCCAGGTCATAGGAAACGTTTGAGACAATTATGTTAAAAGGAAAATAGTCATACCCTACCTCGATCAAATCTTCGATTTCAAGAGCAATTTTTTGGCTTTCAGCCAGGCTCGCGCTATCCTTCAGGCGGTGGTGAAGGATATTCAGCTCAACATCTGGTGCAGGAATGGCATCGGTCTGCAAATAAATGTAAGAATTAAGCCTTTCATGGAATTTCTTATAAGAGTTTCGTTAGCCTGTTCCAAATTAACAGACCTTTGAATAAGTAGAAGGGTATTAATTATATCAATATGATATTTTCCAGAGCGGCCCAAATAAAATTTGTTCTTACAATTGGTTCCCCACGATACTCCGCTGGAGACTTTCCGGAAACAATTCCCGTACCGTCACCTTGGAATTCGTCCAGGATATCACTATCAAAATCCTGTTAAAGAAAAAACTCGCGTTATCATTTTAGCTTCATCTTAGTGTCAAAAGGCATGAACAGATGAGTGGATGCATCTTTATCACTTACAACCTGAACAGGGCTACCTGTAGAATAAGTGCACTTTTAGCGGAAAGGCCTTAGAATTTCACACTGGAGAAGCCGTGTACTTAGCCCAGCCAGGACTTAAACTCGGATCTTCCGATCGGGAGTCAAACAAGTCCACCACCGCGTTAACTACTCGACCACTCCGACTATCAACAAGCTGGTTAGTTCAATATATAACAAATATACCAGGTCTCCATACTGCATCATGTGACTGGTGTTCGTCTCCTGTTTCCCAATTTGGAATTGCCGTAAGAGTGTTCCCTTAGATAAATGAACCTGAAAATTGATAGAGAATCAAACAGAAACTAGTTACTGAAGCAGGAAAATAAATCGTGAAAGTTTGTGGTAAGTTTTGGATCGATTGATAACTGATTAGAAAATAACTGATTTTAATCTTGTGACTTTCCTGTTGGTCCAGTTGTATAAAGGGCGGATAATACTCTACAACGGATTGATCACTATCCAGCGGACAAATGTTAACAAAGCGCCCTGCGCTGTCCATCAGATGGAGATTCATCTGGTGGAAAGCGTTATCCAACCTTCGAAAAGCCGGGGGCAAAAGTTAGGGATTCCGCTGTTAACAATTCGTTTTCCAGAACAAATCCTTGTTCCGGAATTAACATAACAGAACAAACATGTTTTGAGAGACGAGTAGGTTAGACCTCAGCACTGCGAAAATAAAAGGAGAAGTTAGTTGTGTTACATACGTACCGCATCAGAGTTTTCCATCCACTTGACAGAGTACACATCTCCAAGGTAGGTTTGTCTCTTCTTGTCATAGTAGCAGGCATACGAGCATTCATAGGGGTTGGCAGAAGTAGCTGCATAGACTAAGAAAACAAAGATTCATTAGCATAGATATGTAACCACTTTATAAAAAGTGACACAAACAAATAAGAGTTCATGAATTGCCGCAGGAGGTTTGAAAAACTATACGTGTGATTTGTTGTCCGAGACAAAGGAGGTTGAATCATGAAAACATTTCCTGTTGAATTCTCTTTACGCTAGATCTTTTTGAGCAACTTAAGATCAATTTTGTTGCTGACTAGCACTTTATGTTCTGTCTAAACTGTTTTTCTCCTTATCTTCATCGTAATACATTAATACCATTTTCACTCACCCCCTTCCCTTTTCCAAGCCAACTCAAAAGGAGGTGACCATGGATCAATTGGGCTAGACATAGATATGGAAACTCAAATCTTAATGAACTGTTTCCATTTGTCAGAGAACTTATCAGAGAACTTGCAGTGGTTTCCTCATGCATGCATGCATGAGGAGACGACTGCAAGCTCTCTGATAAGTTCTCTGACAAATGTTATGTCTTCAAAAAACTTCAAAGTATATTTACTAACAAGCTTATGATTCCAATTGAAACCTGCATCCTAAGCAAAATCTCTTAATCTTCTTAGTTGTTTGTTTACAATTTTTATTATTGAAATTTTCTCGAAAAATTGTATTTTGACCCAAAAGCACAAGGCGCTCTGTAACATACTGTCTGTGTTGTTCTTAAGCTTGTTTTGAAACATGGATCCTGACCCACAAGCTTCAAGGTAGAACACCAGCTGAGGGAGAAAATATAATACCACAGCTGCTGTCAGATATTTCAAGCTATTAATCTTATTTTGTATAAGCATTCACAACATTTCCATCACGTAGTGTGGATCAGAGTAGATGCATTTACAAACTAATCTCTCATCTCTGAGGCAGTGTTCTGAAGGTGTTACGGAGGAAAAATTAGCGTTTTCATTTAAACTGAGATAGCGTGAATATTATGCGCGCTACCCCTTTAAAAGCATACATTTTCCTAAAGCTTAATAAACACTTTGAGAGTAAAGGTAAAGTCAGACTGGCACAGACTCCCCATATGGTCTTTGTGGTCGCGTCGCATTTTCGCCTTCAGATTTCATTTTTGCTCTCACAAGTGTCACGTAACGGATTTTATCTTTATTTTCATGAGAACATGTGCACGGTACTCTACGTTAAACTATACGTTACTCGATTTGATTTTGTAAGGTTCTGAAATTTAGTTTAAGTTTCTCTTCTGTTGAAATATATTTGAGTCATTTATTCAATTATATGCAACATCGAGCAATTTTTTTTTTTACAGAGTGAAAATTTCCTACCCTTCGAGTACAATATAGGTTCTACTATATACCCCTACTTCCCTTCACAGCCACTTTCATAGCGTGCATGACAGGCGCTTATTTAGCCGAGTGAAGCGCAAGACGCGAGCGCGGGGCGAGACGAATCCGGTTACTTTTCTCTTCCCCTAGTCTTGCGCCCCGTGCTCGTGTCTAGCACTTCGCGCTGGATAGCTCCCGCTTCGCGCTTCGTTAATAGGTACCTGTCATGCTGGCTACCATTTCCATGGAGTATAAATTGAGAAATTTGATCTTAATATAAATGATCCTGAGTTTGAGTTCGGTCGGCAAAGAAAAACAATGCCTGATACATGACGAGCTTTGCTCAAGAAAAAAATTCTCAGCAGGCATCGTAAACTGATGCCGAGGTTTGGGGAAGAAGGCGTTGGGTGGATGTCATCACATTAATTACACCACAATGTAATTATACAGATTAGCGCCCACGAATCCACGAGAGATACGCGATTGCGTGCGAGTTAACGCGGGGTCATCTGTTGGCGATGAAAATCAAAATCATGAAATGAAATGAAGTTTGTTGTGCGTGTGATGGTCATAAAATACTGCGTTTTCTCTTTTTCTGCCTGTTTCCTTATAACGACATTTTTAATCACGTAGTCTTTCAAAGATCCTTCCTTTTCACAGAAGAGGCAATAGGGACCTTAAGAAACCACGACGGCGACGGCAACGAGGACGTGGAAAACAAGAGATCTAATTGGCAGAACAGTAGCTCAGCACGTGCGTTTTGAATCTTTGTACATTTCATAGCCGTCCTATGCAAAACAACAACGTGAAATCGCCAAAATTTGCGTCGTCTGCGAACCGAAACCGCGACGGCAAATTATTTTAATTTCCATTTGGAACTCAACGGCTACTTTTTTCGTCATGCGGAAGTTGAGCTGTGGCGCTATATGAGACAGTAAGCTCCTGCAGCCATTTTTGAAATTCTAACCAAGAGTAGAAATTAATTTTTCAATCGAAGTCTTCCTTGGCGTCGCCGTCGTGGTTTCTTAAGGTCCCTAATACCGGCGAGGCGCCGTATTCGAAAAGCCTCTCTTTCGATTATTTAGGTATGATTCTTTCGCTTGGTTTGCCATAAAACAGTAACAAAAGATATCGCAATTTTCATGTGCCGTAAGACCTTAATAACAACCGTATCGAATTTCCAGTATTGCGTCACTTGGTGGATCGATCAGTGTTCACGCTTTGCGATGTAGTACACGATGTTATTGTTTTGGTACAAAACCTGTGGCGGTCGCACGACTTGGCCTCGTATCCTGGTTAAATTCTTACCAATATTATAATATTAAACCTCGACGAGATTTTTCATGTCGAAATGTCGAAAAGCATCATGTTTTCGATTTCGAAACCATTCGAAATGAAGTCATAGAGGCAGTCGGATTTTCGACGTGCGGCTTTCCACCGGCTAACTTAACCACGCAGAGTCTTTGCAGGATTACAAGTGCCACACTTGACCCTTGCAAGCATTGGTATCTACTTTTGAAAGAGGTATGTGACGTTCCTTTGCGTAAATATTTCATATGCGATGTATTTAAGATATTTCCCGACGAAATCCAAAGTGTGGCGACACGGGAACTTCAGCCGGCCAACTCATCGTTCGGAGTAGTGGGGTTAGCCAGGATTCCCGACGTCGTTCACGTTGTGTTCACGTTCTGTCTAATAGCTGGTCTATCTTCTTCGCAATAAACAATCCCCGACGAACTTATTAAATCTGCGGGATTTATGACTATCGTAAATCTGGTGAACTCCGCCATGCTAGACTTTGAGCCCGAAGGCGCGAAAATTTTATCTTTTGGCGCCAAACTCAGTCACGACTCCGAAGAGCTCGCTTCCTAACTTACCGAAAGATCAGCTAGAGTAAATTCCCTTGGAGTGGAACTGAAGAAGCTTCGAACACAGATTTCTCATCTCGAATCAGCATGGAGTCAATTTTACAGACCCTTTTTTCCACCTCAATGTTCGTACCTTGTCGTGGTGAGGTGGCTTGAGTGCCTCAATGACCAATGGCAATACAATGCCTTTAAAGAATTCAGCTTCAGTTGGTGGGCTGTATTTTTTGCAAGGTAGAGGCCAGACTAACACGGACTTTGTCATTGTAGTTATTGTTATGATTATTATAATTATCGTTATTATTAATGATTTTGTTATTGTTATCATTATCTTTATGATTGTTATTGAATCATTTTCAAAATGAAATAGGCTGCTCAATGAGGATGGCATGCTGAGGCAAGTAGATTTTCATTTATTTACCCCCCCTCCCCCCAAGTAGAAATTCAAGTGTTTCTGATAGTTTTTCTCTTCAATAGATTGTTAGAATGCAGAAGATTTTCTAAGACACATTGTACAGAGGGCTTGTCTTAAGTAGTTGTTTTCTGATTCAAAACCACCTGCCTAGTTCTGTTTCTCTTGGGTAGTTAGTCCATGGACTGTGGTTATCTGATGGCAGAACTAACAGGTGGATCTGTTTCTCTTGGGTAGTCAGTCCATTATGGGCTGTTGTTATCTGATGGCAGAACCACCAATCTGTTCTGTTTCTCTTGGGTAGTCAGTCTATGGACTGTTGTTATCTGATGGCAGAACCAGTCCCTATTTTTTTCAGCTCTATACAGTCAGTGTTTTATGGACAGTTATTTTTATCTGATGGCAGTTTTAGCTTCCTCTTTTTGTTTTGAAAAATGTTTTGCTTATGCTGTTTGTCACGTATCATCTGTTATTAGTCGGAGGCACTTTGGTCAATCAATGCTATCATTGTCTTCATTATTATTGTAATTGTTAATTCAGCTGCTACTCTTCTCTCTTTGCCACAGGGCCCACTACAGACAGCACTAGCTTAATGAAGGCCCAAAACCTTTCACAATGAGCCAACTCAAGAATTGCAGTCCTGAACAGTTTTTGGGGTTTCCTGGCTTTTCTTGAGATTATTTTGTCTCAGTTTCAATTACTTGGATACTCATTGAGCTAGACTAACAATAACACCATTTTGTTCATAGATAAACATCGAAATAATCATAATAGTAATATAAATGATAATAATAATGATTTGTTATTGTTATCATTATCATTATCTTTATGATTGTGATCATCATTTTCAAATTGAAATAGGCTGCTCAATGAGGATGGCATGCTGAGGCAAGTAGATTTTCATTTAATTCCTCCCCCCTCCCCCCAAATAGAAATTCAAGTGTTTCTGATTGTTTGTCTTTTCAATAGATTGTTAGAATGCAGAAGATTTTCTAAGACACATTGTACAGAGGTCTTAAATAGTTGTTTTCTGATTCAAAACCACCTGCCTAGTTCTGTTTCTATTGGGTAGTTAGTCCATGGACTGTTGTTATCTGATGGCAGAACTAACAGGTGGATCTGTTTCTCTTGGGTAGTCAGTCCATTATGGGCTGTTGTTATCTGATGGCAGAACCACCGATTTGTTCTGTTTCTCTTGGGTGGTCAGTCTATTGACTGTTGTTATCTGATGGCAGAACCAGTCCCTATTTTTTTTTCAGCTCTATGCTGTCAGTCTTTTATGGACAGTTATTTTTATCTGATGGCAATTTTAGCTTGCTCTTTTTGTTTTGAAAAGTGTGTTGCTTATGCTGTTTGTCATGTATCATCTGTTATTAGTCATAGGGTGACTTTGGTCAATCAATGCTATCATTGTCCTTAGTATTATTATTATTAATTCAGCTGCTACTCTTCTCTCTTTGACACAGGGCCCACTACAAACAGCACTAGCTTACTGAAGTCCCAAAACCTTTCACAATGAGCCAACTCAAGAATTGCAGTCCTGAACAGTTTTTGGGGTTTTTCTGTCTTTTCTTAATTTGTTTTTGCCCCAGTTTCAATCACTTGGATACTCATTCAGCTAGACTAACAATAACACTATTTTGTTCATAGATAAACATTGAAATAATCATGATAGTAATATGAATGATAAAAATAATGATTAGATTAATGGAAGTAATCATAGGAATTATAACCATCAGGATAATGAACATTATTTCTCTAACTATTGTAAATATTTTTATCATTATTATTATTATTATTATCATTATTGTTATCATTGTTATTATTATTTCCATCATGAATTATTAGAGATGCTTGGAAAAAAATGATCTATAGTTCCCTCCAACTCATTATTCTTTCAGTTAAGTGAATTAAGACTTTGTGAACAGTTACTGCTTTATTCTGTCATTCCTGATGACCATAGAAATGGTGAAAGTCCACAGATATTATCCCTCTAAGAGTTTCTCCAGGTGTTTTTTTTTCCTCTGAATTTGGTTACAACAGAATGAAGGGCATCAGAGTATAGTGCGCCCAGCTAGACATGAATTGCATTAATATTACAGGGTCATTTTGCTGTATTCAGGGTTTAATCTTAGCCTTCTACAGACAAGTTTGTTCCTCTAAATGCAAAACACATTTTATCGTTTTTTAAAACAAACTTACAAAAACTGCCAAGAAACAGCTACTAAATTTATGGAAACATGACGAACAAGTCAACTAGACTGTGTACTACACATCATTGAAATCAAAGTATCACTTTAGGAACATAAAATCGCAAGGTCAGTTTCCCATTTTTAGTGCCTGAGAAAAGATCAGGCCACCAGATTACTTCAAATTCTCTGGTTGCTCGTCCATCTCAGTTTCCAACAACCATTTTAGTTTACTGGGTGAGAATCGTGCTTGATTTCTTGCCCCATGCTCTTTAATTGGCCGCCTGTAAAGCTTGTTGAGAGTTTAACAGCTACTACTTGCAGCAACCTCCATATTCCCCCGATAGCTTTTCTTAACTCTAATGGTACAGAACTTTAATGACTCAAACCAGAAATAACATCATTCACTCTACCATCCCTGTAATAAAAAACTTTGGATTTTTCTCTCCATACAGGGGGCCGCAAATGTATTTTTACCCTCGCACGTTTATAAAAGCATTCGGCATGCCTGCTAACAAAGCTTGGATGTATCTTTCAGGAACTTAGTATCTTTCAACTCGACACCATTTGCCTGAAACCAAAATAATAATTACGAAAGTTAAGAGATTATTTACTTCTGGAGTGAAATGTACTAAATGATTTGCCCTTTCAAACATAAACCTGAGTTATCAGGTTTTTCAATCACAAAATTACACGCCGGGTTATTAGTATTCCTTGGGGACCTTCCTATATTATCATAAATATCTAAGACAAGCAGGTCATTTAGCTAGGTAATCTATGTTAAAAACCGCGCTGTACAGCACTTAGAATTATTTTCCTCACTCATTTTTCTCACACTGCAACTTCGCGTACTACGCAATTATTACTACGCAGTCATATCTGGTGTCCAATTGGGAGAGCTTATTATTTTTGTTTTAGAGGTGAATTGCGATTTCTTGTATGTCCCCTTTTTCGTCGAAGAAAAGCTCGAACAAATACTGAAAGTAATGAGTAAGTCACTATGAACAACTAGTGCAAAGTGACAGCACTATCGAGCCAAACTGAGAACTGTTCTTTAATGATTTTTAACATGAACCACCAATTCTTACTATTTTTAATTTCTGCGTTTTAATAGACTTTGACATGTTCTTGAGAAGATATTAAATCGGTTAGCGCTGTTGTTCCCTTCTAAATTATTTTGGTGGAAGCGCCTCAGAAGACACTTGTTTAACTAAAACCATGTTGGGCGACGTTATATTTTGACTGCACAACCCGCAATTAAATTTAATTTTAACAGCTATTCGAGTGTGTGAAGAACGGAAAAAAGCAAAATTACATACCATCGGCCTTTCGATGCACGGACGAATTAAAACTTTTTACAATTCCACTTATCCATTGCTTGTAACTGATAGACCTTGTCCTTATTCTTGCGGGAGGCCGTACGATCTGTTGTCCATTGTAGAACTTGGCAAACTTAGCGCACTTCTTCGAGCGCAACAATGTGATCTTTCGATTCTCTATCTCACTAGCGCAGTTGTTGTGTTGAACATGGACGAATAATACATCGCAGCGTGTCTTGTAGATAGCTAGAGATGCATGTTTAGGATAAGCGCTGAATATGGACGAGCGTTAAAGCCGCCACTGAAAAAGCACAATCGACCGTTTTTCATTGTAAGGATCAGGTCTTTCACACAGCTGTCAGAATTAAAGAGAGGAAGAACGTCGATCTCGCTCACCTAAGTAGCGAAGTACACCACGAGCGGCGACGATGATCAAACACCTGGAAGATCACCGTGGTGTCCCTCTACTCTTTGGTATCATAACCAAGAGCGAGCCCTTTCGACTTGTCACTAAGTTTTACGGTTTATAAAACAAAGGCCCCGCTCTACACAAAGCCTTAAAGAATGAAACACTAGAAAAGCTTACTTAGCTTGGAATTATAAAAATTTCCTTTCTTAAAAATCGAGGATTTTCAGGGTTTCCGTAACTTCGTATTTTTCCAAATTTCCTCTTTTACATGTTATGCCGTTTTGCATTTTCTTCAACGTATAATTTAGTTCAGCGTCGATCATTTATCATCCTTAGAAGAAAATATTCTGATCTTTACGTTTAACTATAAAATTGCTTTGGCTTACATTGTGCGCATAAAAGGAGCGTTAAATTAAACATGAGTTGATTCCACGCGAAGGTTTTACCTGGAAAAATGCCAGCACACGAGAGACACCGACATTACCGCGTGTCCCTTTCTGGAAAACATTCGTGTTATGACAAGAAAGGTCAGCTTAAGGGTTTTGGGTTACCCAAACTATGCAATTTTGACGCCGAAAAGTGCCAAAAAGTAATTACAGAAACTTCATCCGCAACACCTTGAACGTGCTGTGGGCGCGAACTGAGATCTTCTCTTACAGTTAATAATTGCCAGGCGGAACTCAGATCCGGCTTAGCCTAATTTGCATAAATTTTTTTGGTGGGCAAAGCTCGTCATGATTGGGTAGATAGGTTTTCATGACGTAGAACTTGGACTGTCTTACGTAATCGGAATGAGAGAAGTCAGTTTTGTCCGAGGGTCTTACTCTTAAATGAAACTATTTCATACTTGACTCAGCTTGGTCACCATCCTCAGGGCTATGGGTCGGGTACCGTGAATGAAGACACGAGCTCTTTCCATGTTAGTCTTTTATGTGCAATGGTTGTGCTTAAGGGAAGCCACCTCCTGGTCCACTGTCTGATGCTTTCTTTTCCAAGCACATCTTTTAAAATCCAGACAGATGAGAACTGATTCAGCAAAGAATGGATTAGAACTTTCAACAACTTTAATTTTTGGGAATGAGGTTTTGTAGCGGAATTGGATTTTATCTACTCTTGATTAGATGAGTCATTTTCACACGAAAGGCTTCGGCCTTGTGGATACTGGTG